>NC_083444.1:18304091-18458671 GCF_020745735.1 Hemiscyllium ocellatum
GTGCTTACCTTGACTGCTTACAATGGCACATACTTTATTTGCGGATTAAAAGTCTACCTCTGGATGCTTCCCTCCAATTGGAGGGGTTTTGTCTGACATGGGGTATGTTGTACCTGCATTCTGACCTTGCCCTCACCCCGAGACTCAGACGGTCCCTTGCCGGGTTCCTCACCTGGGTGGGAATGTTCTCTCCCTCGACGGGAATCCGTGTGCATGACAAAGACCTTAGTCAGCTCAGGACCATATGGGAAAGGGTCGCCAATGATATGGCTAGTGCCTTAACTGAAACTAATGCAGAACTACTTGCGGTTAGGACTGTGGCCCTCCAGAATCATTTTTCCCTGGACTTCCTGCTAGCCAAGGAGGGACACCTGTGCTACTGCTGGGGCAGAGTGCTGCACCTCCATCCCTGATGAACCCACTAACATCACTGATCTCTCTTAACACATCACACAGGAAATTCAGACTGTCCAAACTATTGTCAATATGCCTGGCAATGACATGGAAGGGTGGTCATTAGGAGGCATCCTTGGAGGACTGGGAGGCCTGTTGGTACATGTCGGAATTACAATACTAATTGTAATCATCTGCATTCTAGTGCTCTGGTACTTATGGCCACTGTTGTCCGAATGTTTGCGTTATAGACTCTGACGGGACCTGGTTGATCATCGAATGATCAGTAGGAGGGAATGAGACAGTTAGAAAGCCACAAGGGATCAGTTCCATCTTTTACTTGTTTCTCCTGGCATACTAGGGACTCAAAGGCTAAGCATTCCATTGCTAAGAGGACTCAGTTAAGTATCAATTGCATGTCTGCCCTCTTACAAATTGAGACAGGACATCGCAGTCAGGGATCTGGCTGACTCTCAGAGAACTGATTCCTCAGGAGCCATAACTTGCAGCCTCAGGCAAAGGTATTTGTTGTCCCTGGACAAGACTGATAGCCTTGGCCATAACCCTATTAACTGCCTCCTGCTCCCATTATCTTGGTTCTTTTCCCTATTAACATAGGCATGCGAATTCCCCATTGAGAACAAGCAAAGCACGATTATGAAGAATACGATAACCAGACCTTGTAATCCATCCACTCATTATCACAGGACATCGACAATCACTGGGCACTGTAAAATAATAATTGCCTATCTTCAACAATGCAACAACAGTCAACCATGTGACTTATAGACCTTTTGATTCCGATAAAAATATATCTATCTTTGTTGTGAGAGAGGCATGAGACACTCATGGGGAAGGGTCACCACCTGTATGACACAACAACTACATTTTGGGGCATTGAAATTCTCTCACTGGCTGTCCCGATAATGCATCACCATTGTACAGAAAACTTGTTCCATCACAGATTTGTGGAACAAAACATCCATCAACAGACTGCCTTGATTCACTGTAACTCTGACATGCAAAGGTCATTGTGCTGGCCCCTTCTTGCTCTCCTAATTCCCTTCGAGAGCTTTTTCCAGTTTTCTTTCTATTCCTCATGGCCCCTGTCTGATTTTAGCTTCCTAATCCTCACGTGTGCTTCTGTTTTCCCTTTGACTGAATTCACAACCACCCACATTATCCAAGGGTCCCTTATCTAACCATCCTTGATCCTCCTCCTTACTGGAACATCTTGGTCTTAAACTCTGAACAGCAGATCTTTCATAACTCCCACATTCAAATGTATACTGGCCTGATCACAGCTCCTCCCAATTAATACTCCCTAACTCCCAACTAATACTGACATAATTTTCCCTTCACCCAATTTAGTAACATACCCCAAGGTCCTGGCGTATCCTTGTTCATAGCCATCTGAAATGTAAGGAGTTCACTGTTTCCAGATGCTCTCCCACTGAAAGGTTAGTCACATGGGCAGGCTCATTAGCCAGTACCAGGCCCAGTATGGCCCCTCCTCTGGTTGGACCATTCACACACTGTCAGTGGGTTCTGTACACTCTGAGAGATGGCTCTGAGGAAGCTGGACCAGGGTCAGGATACCGTTCACCTGGAAATAAAGAGTGGCTTGGTGATGGGATACCAACCTTGGGGGATTTATTTCACCGTGCACCTGGGTTCAAATTCCACAGTCAATGGTGGAATGGGACGTCAATAAAAATCTGACACTCGTTTGAAAACCGTGTTGGGATCACTAACTTTCGGGAAGGAACCTGCCCTCCTTACCTGGTCTGGCCTACATGTGGCTTCCAGCCCCACAGCAATGTGGACCCCCGGGGTAAGTAGGGAGAGGCACGAAACAACAGCCTCATCCCGAAATGATGTTTTTCAAAATGAAGTCCGAGGGCAGCAGTGAGACTGAGGTGCAGGAGGGTTTGGAGCCTCCTGCTAAGGAACAGTGCTGCCCTGCCGAGCAGGCTCTGATCATGGTAACACCAAATAAATCCCAAGGGAAACACAGGGGAAGTGACACAGGGTTACACACTGACATATCTGAGCAGGAACATCGACGTTGACATACACCGAACCACCATCCCCCCTCCCCCCACCCACTGTAGAGTCATTTCTGGTGTCAGGCAATTTCCAGGCTCTAAAGTAACTCAGCTCTCCTTTTGTTGTCCCAGTGTGGCTCTCCATAAGCAGCAGACATCACAATGTTCAATGTTGCTCCATGATGGGATCACAGCATCTGGGCCATTCATTCATTGGGAGGGTGACCCCCCACTGAGGTTGTAAAAATGTTCATAGTTCCCAGTCTTCCTGCTGCCTCGACACTTATCATCAGGTCCTTTCTCAATTGTAAAGACCCAAAATATCTCCTTCAGAGACGAGCAGAAACCTGGAGAATTTAAAACACTGAGGCAGTAACAAGTATCAATTGGTTCATTTTGGTCAGAGGATTACAAAGGGACAATATAATAAAGAGCAGACAATTCTCAAGGGGTTACAGGAGAAGCAGGGCCTGAGCAGCTTGTGCATTTGTCATTAAAGGTGGAAGAGGGAGTGCAGCAAATGTACACATGGCTGATATTGGGGAGGGCAGGGCTGCTGTATGAGGAGAGATTGGTACAACTGGGCCTGGACTCAACAGCGTATAGGAGAATGAGAGGCAAAGAGTCAGTCATGGTGTTGTTGGAAACCCAAGGCTTTATTGCCAGGGGCATGTGAGAAACAGGGAGGTATCAGACACAGTATCTCCTGGCACAGAGTGTAGTGCCTGGTTTTTAATGTAATGGAAACATGCTCACAAAGAATTGAGGGACGGGCATTGCTCTTCAGGCAGAAGACAATTAACTTCTCAAATAATGAGTTCTCAAATCTGAACAGAAATGTTGAAAAAATCCTGCTCCCCATGATGGCAGGTTCACACACACAGAACACAGAATGGAAACCACTGGGGAAAGAAGCAATGGAGACATAAGACAAAATGATCCTGCAACTAATCATTTGTATCAGGATGCACTGCCTCAGATAATGGCGGAGGGAAATGCAACTGAGACATTTGGGAGAGAATGGGGTCATTAACTGACACGATGGAGTGTCACTAAGTGAATTGTTCTTTCTCAGAGCCAGCACAGACAAAACATTTGAATGGCCTCCTTCTGTGCTGTAACAATTCAGCGAACCGTGTTATGGATCAGATCAAACCCTCTATAAACATATCACAGAGATAGCCTAATCCCTCACACTCACTCCATTACTGTCGCCCTGACATTTCTCTGAAAGGTATGTGTAAGGTGCTGCATTTCAGATGTGATTCACTTGGTCAAACACCCAGGCTTTCAGGAAAACACATTTTATTATTACACCACAGTTAAAATACAAAGAAATACAAAAGAAAAAATTACATAATTTTAACTCCACTGAAATACTTAACAAAATAAAATATTATTTAACGACTACTCACCAACAGTTCCAATATAGCAGCATCCCATAAACACACCCTTCGCAAAGGCCAATTCAGCACACAGAGATTTCTCTCACTTGCTGTCTGCTTAGACTTGGAGAAGGAACACCAACAGAATGAATCCAGCAGCAGAGAGAGATCTACAGCTTTTTCCAGCAGCAGATAAGGGAGATGCATGTAGCAGCTTCAAATCCAAAAAAATCTGTCTTCTACTTGTGAAAGTAAAAAGCAAAATCCCTGGATATGTGCGAGCCTGACTCCACCCACTCATGCTTTGTTTGTCTACATTTAATCCTGTGTCTGTCCAAACATTCACTTTACTGTTTGAATCCCAGTTTCTAGCACTTGGCACATAGCCTGGTGTGCTTTGACAATGTAGGGGCATATCTAAACACATCTTAAATGTTATCTGGGTTTCTGGGTTTCAGACTCACACCAGACACTGGGTGTTTACTCACATTTCCTGTAAACCTCCTGCTCATTAACTTAAATCAACGTCATTGGTCATTGATCCCTCTTTCAAGGAGAATTTTTTTCTCTGACTACTCTATCTGTGCCCCATAATCTGACACATTTCACTATCTCCTCTCAATCTCCCCTACTCTCAGGAAAAAACACCAGTCTGTCCAAATCTACCTTTGAACTGAAACTCTCCAGCCCAGGCAACATCCCGGTAACTCCCTTCTCCACCTTCTCTCGTACTATCACAGCCCTTCTAAAATGTGGATTCTAGAACTGCACATCTTACATGAGCTAAGCTCGAATCAGTCTTTAAGGTTGTTTCTCCTCTCTGCGATTAAATTCTAAGTCTGGACTAATAAAGGCAAGTATTCCACATGCCTTTGCAAACACTTTATCCACCCGACTGACACCTTAAGGAATTCAGGATAGTGCACTTCTATGTCCCTCTGATCTGCTGTGCTTCCAAGGAGCTGATACTATGCTCGTGATTTAAGAGAAAGTGGGTGTGTCGTGTGATTATTTGTCTCATTGAAGTGGGCCATGAGACTGAAACGATTGGGAACCATTCATCTCGATTCTATGTTGTTCCCGTCCATCTGTTCATCCTGTATTCCCTCACCTTGTTTGCCCTGTCCAAGTACATCACATCACATTGATCCCGATTGAATTCCATTGGACATGGTCTGACCTTCTGACCAGGGGTCTACATCCTCCAATAACATAAAGCCTTCTCCTCACGATTCACCACTCCAGAGAATAAAACAGGAACAGTCACGGTTACAACACTGATCTGAACTTCAAATTGCTTTTAAAAAGTCATTGGACCAATAATCTAGCAAAATGATGCATTCACGTTGAACGTTGGCTTGATGTTTCATCACATTACCTTGACCAACCTTGTGAAGGGATACATTATTCCATTCTTCATCTCTTCTCTGAATTTCCTCTGGGTAACTGCATAAATAAAGGTGTTTGTGCAGCAACTCAGGAGCTGGAGCATGAAGCCAATCTCTCTTACAAATGTTGGCAGAGGAACTGGGTATCCCAAGTAATCAAATCGTTTCAGTATGGAATAAGCAATGAACACCACCCATAACATGACAAAATTACCAGATATAATAAATAACATAATCATGGATTTCCTCCGACTCCCCATCTCTGGGTCACTGACACTGTCCCCAGTCATCTGAGCCCGGAGTCTCCTGCGAGCTCTGTTGGCTAATATAATGTTTCTGACTGTCAGTGTGTTTAACAGTAGAATCAAAATAAATGGAATGAATGGTGTTATTACGTAATGCATTAATTCAACAATAGCCCAAACAACTGAAGTAAATACATTTTGAGGCACTTTACAAAACCACGGACTATTAGAAAGCCAATATCGCTTGTAATACATGAAATACCAGAAAATGTTCTTCAAATAACTCAGTACAGTCACTGTTCCTAAAACCACACCCGCTGTTTTCTTGGTGTATTGTTTATTTCTCAGCTTTTGGCAACATATGGCCACAAACCGATCAAAAGTGAACATGACTGTGAACCAGACAGAGCAGTCTGTGGCAGCATAAAGCAGAACCGCGTGGATGTTGCACACGTGGAGAGCATGCACAAAAAGAAACTCCTCCCGATATGTGATAGGAATTTGTCGTAGTATCAGATCGAAGATAATGACCAGTAGATCGGCCACTGCCATAGCCACCAGGTAATGAGTACACATTTGGAAAGGCCACACATCCCCCGAACCAGGATCATAATTGCAATCAGATTAACTTGAAAGAAGAGGAACAAATATAATAATTTATATCTCAAATATAGTGCAGAAACGATCTTTTTCCTTTATTTCCAGTAAAATATTGGAGTCAATTATTAATGAGTATCCAATGATTTTGCAAAACTAAACCACAAATCTACCACAAATTTGCAATTTATAATTCCATTCAGAAAGGATTCTAACTATTTTACCTGTCAGGGGATGGAAATAACATGTAGTCAAAATCATTGGAAATGCTGAGGTCTAAAACACAGAGGTGTCTGTGACAATATGGACTTCACAACTTTGAAAACTGTTCATGGATTGAAAGAATCAACAAAGAATAACCTTTAAATATGGAGAGAAGCAATGGCGTCCTCAAATAAAGTGTTTCTTGAGACACAAGGGACAATGAGGAGCTGTTGTAAAAGCAGTTACATGGGAGTTACCCATTCCTGGGAAGAAGGGGTTACAGATACCGAAGGGGAAATAATACCTGCTTGAGAAATTGCTGCCTCGTGACAAAGGGACAATTATGACGTGGCTGCAGTGGTAATGTTCTGAAGTAAAGAGTGTAATTGTAGGAAAAGGTATGTTTTAAGCAGCTAACCCTGAATGAAACAAGGAACAAAGGAGTTACTTTTGCTGAGAAGGCAAAGTATAGACTTGAGAGGGCCGAAAATCTAATCTATATTTGGGATGAAAAAATCTATTGAATCATCAATAATGTTACAGCACAAACATGAAAGACAGAAAATAGTGCGAGAATCCAACAGCAGAACAACTCAGTTGCAGAACTTCAGTTGATAACATGGTCCAGGGATCGAACCCTGGACACTTCCAGCGACAGACCACTGTTGGTTGAAATCCAAAGCAGGTAGTAACTAATTTGGTTTGCATGGATTATACTTGGTTACTTGAGGGATCTTAATAAAGTTGAAATTATTGTTTCAGTACCGATTGTCTCAGAGATTTTTTATTAAATGGTCAAATTAAAGGGAAATTATGTTGAGTTTAGCCACAATGCATGGATCAGTGAAACGGGATTGAAACAAGCAAAAGTTCAAGTCAACACAAAATTTGCGATCTGAAGCCAAATTTACCAACACGTGCAGAAATATGTAACAGAAATGATCGATTCAGGCATTTCGATATTTTGCTCCATTCAAGTAGGTCTTTGATAACTTTTATTAATTGTCATTAACGTTTCTTTAACTCTCATCTCATTCAATCCTTAGAGGGAAAATTCTCACTAGCGATTAAGAAAGAAACAAAGAGG
The DNA here is from genome assembly GCF_020745735.1 of Hemiscyllium ocellatum. NCBI lineage: Eukaryota > Metazoa > Chordata > Chondrichthyes > Orectolobiformes > Hemiscylliidae > Hemiscyllium > Hemiscyllium ocellatum. The sequence goes on from NC_083444.1 coordinate 18,311,439, forward strand.
AAAAGAGAATGAATGAAAAGCAGTGAGAAAGAAGAAAGAAAGACAGGAAGAAAAAAGAGAGAAAAAAAGAGAGAAAAATAAGATGAGAAAAAAGTAAGAGAGAAAAAAAAGAATAAGAGAATAAAGAATGAGAGGAAAAAGAAAGAAAACAAAGAAAGAGTGAGAGAAAGAGAAAGGAATAAAGAGAAAAAAGAAAGATACAAAAAAGAAATGGAGAGAAAAGAGAGAGAAAACAAAGAGAAAAAAGAGACAGGTGAAAAAGAGAGAGAGAAAAATGAAAGGGAGAAAAAAGAGAGAAAAAAGAAAGAGAGAAAAAAGAAAGAGAGTGAAAAGTGAAAGAGAGAAAAAGAAGACAAAAAAAGAGAGGAAAAGAGAGAGAGAAAAGAAAGAGAAAAAAAGAGAGAGAAAGATCGAGAGGAAAAGGAAAGAGAAAGAGAGACAAAAAAGAACGAGCAAAGAGAGAAAAAGAGATGAAAAGAAAGAGGAAAACAACGAAAGACAGAAAAATAAAAAGACAGAAAAATGAGAAAACAATGAAAGAGACAGAGAAAAAAGAAAGAGATAAAAAGAGAGAGAAAAAATAAAGAAAGAGAAAAGATAGAGAAAAGAAAAGTTAAAGAGAGAGAAAAAAGAAGAGAAAGAGAGAGAAGATAAAAGAGAGAGAGAAAAGAGTGAAGACAAAGAAAGAGAGAAAAAGAAACAGAGAAAAAAGAAACAGAGAGAGAAAAAAGAGAGATAAAAAAAAAGAGAGAAAAAAGAAAGAGAGAAAGAGGGAAAAAGAAAGAGAGGAAAAATAAAGAGAAAAACAACGAAAGACAGAAAAAGAAAGAGAAAAAAGAGAAAAGAAGAGACAGAGAAAAAAAAGAGAAAGAGAGAGAGAAAAAGAGGAAGAGAGAGTGAAAAGAGAAAGAGAGAGAAAAAGAGAAAAAAGAGAGAAAACAAAGAAAGAAAAGAAAAAGCAAGAGAGAAAAAGAAAGGGAGAAAATGAAAGAGTGAAAAAGAGAGAAAAACAAAGAAAGAGAGAAAAGAAAGAGAAAAAGAAAGAGAGAAAAAGAAAGAGAAAAAAGAAAGAGAGAAAAAGAAAGAGAAAAAGAGAGAAAAACAAAGAAAGAGAAAAATAGAATGCAAGAAAAGAAAGAAATAGAGAAAAAAGAAAGCCAGAAAAAAGAGAGCAAAAATGAAAGAGTGAAAAAAAGAGAGAAAACAAAGAAACAGAGAGAAAAGAGAAAGAAAAAGAGGAAAAAGAAAGAGAGAAAAATATAAAGAGAGAGAAAAAAGAATGCAAAAGACAGAGAAAAGAAAGAGAAAAGGGGAGAAGAGAAACAGGAGAAAAAAGAAAGAAAAAAGAGAGAAAGAAGGAAAAGAAAGAGAGAAAAAAGTGGAAAGAGAAAGGAGAGAGAAAAAAGAAAGAGAGAAAGAAGAAATAAAAAAGAAAAAAGAGACAAAAGGAAAGAGAAAGAGAGAAAAAGTGAGAAAAGAAAGAAAAAAAGAAAGAGAGAAAAGAAAGCCAGAAAAAAAGAAGTGAAAATGAAAGAGTGAAAAAAAAACAAAGAAAGAGAGAGAAAAAAAGAGGAAAAAAGAGAGGAAAAAAAGACAAAAAAAGAGAGAGAAAAAGAATGCAAAAGTGAGAAAAAAAGAAAGAGAAAAAGGAGAGAAAACAAAGAAAGAGAAAAATAGAACGAGAGAGAAGAAAGAAATAGAGAAAAAAAGAGTGAAAAAGAAAGCCAGAAAAAAGAGCGAAAATGAAAGAGTGAAAAAAAGAGAGAAAAAAAAGAAAGAGAGAAAAAAGAAAGAGAAAGAGGAAAAAGAAAGAGAGAAAAATAAAGGGAGAAAAAAAGAGAGAAAAAGAATGCAAAAAGAGAGAGAAAAGAAAGAGAAAAAAGAGGAGAGAGAGAAAACGGAGAGAAAAAAGAAAGAAAAAAGAAAAAAGGAAAGAAGAGAGAGAGAAAAAATGGAAAGAGGAAAGGAAGAGAAAAAAAGAAAGAGAAAGAGAAAGAGAGAGAAAAAAGAAATAAAAAGAGAGAAAAAGAGAGAAAAGAGAAAAAAGAAGAAAAAAGAGAGTAAAAAGAAGAGAGAAGAGAGAGAGAGAGAAAACTGTAGATAGATGCAGACTATTTATTGTTTTGCCTCCCAAGTGCTATGATGTTAATGAATTCTTATAGAAAAATGGAATTCGTCTTGATGTCTACTCACTACAGAAACATAAGGAAGATCAGGGAAAAAAGTAACACAGAAATTACAATGCTGCGCATGATTAAATTGTTTTTTTTTGGAATTTCATCTACAGGATGTAACTTACCCGGGACACCAACAGCAGCTAAGACCGGGTAGTAAATCCTTTGTATGTCAGTGATCACCCACAGAATCTTCAGCTTTACCATAAAGCTAAGAGACATGGTTTCCAATTTGAAAATATTGGTTATTTTGATGATTTTTGACAAGGATTAGCCAGTTCTCTCTTTGAGAGATTGAGGAAACTTCCATTATTTATAAAGGGGAGAATCCATAGAGCAGAAAACCAATTCCCAAGTAACAGAGCCTAATTGCAGCCACTAACGAAAGTAATGCAATCAACAGCTACTGTCAGGGGAATTTGTACATGAGCAGGCGTGGCCTGACCAGTTAACCCTATCCCTGCTCATCAACCCCAAGCATTCCAAAATCGCACATTAAAAGAATAGCCTCTGTCCAACAATTCTAATAAAGGTATCTTCTAAATCAAATCAGCAGTGGAAAATAAGAATGAACATTGCACAGAATTTTAATGGAGGAGTTTAATTGTCAGTATAGAGACTGATTCAGTGTTGGCATAATTCAATGGGGACGTTCAATGAGGCTACAGTCACTGATTTCCCACGAGCAACATCCTGGAGCCCTTGATTAGAAACTTAACTGAATGAGTCACATAAATCTTTTTCCACATCTTCTGGGATGAAGGTGTCTTTGGGCGTGGAAGCATTGATTTCCTGTCCCTAGTTATTCTCCAGAAGGTGTGAATGAGCTGCCTTCTTAATTACTGAACTTCACGTGCTGCAGGGAGATGGACACTACTAATAGCAAGTCAGAAGCTTGGAAAACTGCACTAAGTAACTCACGTCCTGACTTCCCAAAGCTTGTCTAAGCTCTGCAAAGTAAAAGTCAGGAGTGTGATGGAATCCTCCCCACTTGCCTGAACGGGTGCAGCTCCAACAGCACTCAGGGAAGCTTGACACCATCCAGGGAAAAGCAGCTCACTTGATTGGTACCACATCGTCACCCACCCAGTCCCTCCACCACCGGCTGTGTGTACCATCTACAGGACACACAGTTTAATGTTTAACATATTTATAATTAAAATATTGGGTGGACATTAAAACAGAGATGAGGATTTATTTTCTCTCCGATGTTTGTGAGTCTTTGGATGTTGATGCAGAATTAAATGAACGATGGAGAGAAAAGATGAAGGTACCAAAACAGACTCTAAAGGTGCGTAAGTCTGTGATAAAGAACAGTGGCACAAGATGGAACACATACCCCTTACAGCAAGCAGAGAAGCTAGAGATGCTTAAAAACATCCTTCTGTCTGTATTCATGTAGGAAAGTGTAAATACTAGTTGAAATAATAGGGCTTCAAGGCATTAATCTGACTTTTAAAAAATATTTAATACTCATAAAGAAAAGCACCCTGGATAAATTAAACAACAGTTGATACATGTTTATAATCTACATCCAGGATTTCAAAGGAAAAGGAAGCAGAGAGGGTGGTGTTGACCTTCCTGAGTAATCGATCTCACTGCTTTTCAACTGGTGTGTCCAGCACACTGGGACGTGGTGTCAAAGTGGGAAGTGTGCTGTGGAATGTTTGGGAGGCAGTGCTGCTTTACCTGTACATTGAATCTGTCTTCGTGTTTCTGATCTCCGCCAGAGCCTCAGGGTCGATTATTGAAGGTAGCACCTACTGACAACAAGCATCCCTTACAACAGAGCAGGCACAATCTCCAGAGGTACCCGTGTGCGCCCTTCCAACACTGCACTTGGCATTTGAAATGTGCCGTGGTATTATTTGTCTCATTGAAGTGGGCCTTGAGTCTGAAAAGGCTGGGAATCATGAACATAAATATGTTTTATTCCCCAAGATTATCGGTTTTGAAAATGGTCTCCTCCTGTTGAACAAGAGTATGATAAACATAGGTAGCCACAGGCCAACGTTGCTGGAAAAAAGGAAAAGGTTGGAATCAATTGGTGTGAATGGTTCAATGAAACTTTCACAGAAGTGTAATTCAATAAGATTGAAAGTGTACTATTTATAACAGGAAACAACTGTCTGAGAATGGGTACGTAAGAGGATCATGAAACTGAGAAAAAGCTTCATAGGAAATGCCCACACTTCAATTATTTCAGACCACAGCAGAGTATTGAGTGCAGTTTTGGGCCCCATAGCTCAGGAAGGTTGGACTGGCCCTGGAGCATGTTCAGAGGAGGCTCATGAGAATGGTCCCAGAAATGAAAAGCTTAATGTGTAGGGATCATTGAGGAGTCTGGTTGTATAATATTCAAGGATGAGGGAGGGTCTAATTGAAAAGTACAGAACACCGAATGGCCTGGACAGAGTGGATGTTGGGAAGATGTTTCCATTGATAAGAGTGACTAGGACCCAGGCACAGCCTTAGAGTAAAGGGAAGAGCCTTTAGAACGGAGATAAGGGGACACTTCTTCAGCCAGAGAGTGGTGAGTCTATGGGATTCACTGCCACAGATGGTTGTGGAGGCCAGATCATTGTCTATATTTAAGACGGAGATAGATAGGTTCCTGATTGTCAAGGGAATCCAGGATTACAGGGAGAAAGCAAATGAGGTTGAGAAACTTGTCAGCCATGATTGAATGGTAAAGCAGACTCAATGGGTTGAATGGCCTAATTTCTATCCTCTGTCTTGTGGTGTTTTAAAATAGATGTGAGAGTAAGCTATTTGGCCCATTGAGCCTGCTCAACCATTCAATCTCATGATAATTGATATTTTGCCATGTTCCTGCTGTGTCCCCTCCCTTGACACCTTAGAATCTAGAAATCGACTTTAGAGTCTTAAGAATATTCAGTGAATCCTCTATAGCTTTATATGGTAGAACTCACATCAGCAGTCTCTGAGAAGACATTTATTCAAGTGCGATATGATCTGGCATCGATACTGATTACACACTTACTGATTTTCTGCCACTATCAATTGGGGCAAGTCGTGTTCCTTCACAATCCTGCTCTTGACAGACGGTTGGAAGGATAGAACAGGACATTCAGGGATACAAGAGGTAGGATCTGAATCCAGCCTTTTGAATCATTGAGTCTGCTCCAAGATTCACAGAGATCCCTCCCTCATCTGATTACACACCAGACTCCTCAATGACCCTACACATTAAGCTTTTCATTTCACCATTCTCGTGAGCCTCCTCTGACATGCTCCAGGGATAGATTCATCCTCAACTCAACCCCCCTGTCTTTTCCCCATTCACTTCAACACCATTCCTGTTAGAAATCTGTCCATCTCAGCTTTGAATCGACTTAGAAACCCAGGTCGATGGCCCTCTGTGATAAATTATTCCACAGATACACACCACTCTGAGAGGAGAGATTCCTCCATATCTCTGTCTTTGACATGGGGCTCCTTATCGTGAGGTGATGCCCTGTGGTCAGAGACGGAATCTCTCCACATCTACCCTGTCAAGACCCGTGAGAATCCATAGGTCACCTCTGTTTGGCCTGCAATTCAACTCTTGGGCAACAGTTACCCAAACCTCTCAACCTCTCCTCATAAGACAGCCCCCTGCTTCTAGCGACAGCCGAGTGAACCTTCTCTCGACTGCCCCCACTGCCTGGATATCTTAACTCCGATATGGGCCTCAAAACTCTTCACAGTTTTCCAGGGAGTCCTGACCAATGCCTTGCACAGTTTTTAACAAGACCTCCAGATTCTGATACACTGTTCCTTTAGAAATAAAGGCCAGCAGCTCATCTGCCTTCCCTATTTCCCATTGAATTTGGTTGTGATTTTTTTTGTGATACATGTATGCTGACTCCCGAATCCCAAGGTGCTGATGCTTTCTTCAGTCTTTCTCCAATGAAGGAATATTCAGCCTTCTTATTCTTGCATCAACGTGCTTAGGTCAAACAAAAGGTGCTTCAACTTTTCCAAAGATGTGAACATGAGGAGTAGGCAACGTGGCTTTCTGTCGACTGCCTACTTTCGATGTCAACAGGGTTGATTCTCAATGCATGTTCCACTTTCTCCCCAGACATCTTGATGCCGTTAAATCACATTTATCCATCTGTTCCTCAAATATACCCAGTGACCCATCTACAGTCTTCTGTGGGAGAGAATTCCCCAGGTTGATCACCCTCTGAGTGAAGAAATGTTTCCCCATCTCAATCTGAATTGGTCTCACCCATATCTTGAGACAGTGACCTCTCGTTCTAGACTCCCTGACCATGGGAAACATCTTCCCTGCATCTCATCTGTCCAGGCCTGTTTGTATTTTATACATTTCAATCAGTTCCCATCTCATCCTTCTAAACTCAAATGAATACAAGCCCAGTTGGGCCAATTTCTCCTCATCCTGCCATTCTCAGTGTCAGCTGAGTGAACCTTGGCTGCGCACTCTCTATGGCAAGTATATCATCTCTCAGCTACAGTGCAAACCTACATTCAATACTCAAGGTGCAGTTGGACAAAGGTCCTGTATAACTGCAGTAAGGCTTCCCCACGTCTTACACTCACTATCACTTGGCTTGTCTCTAATGTCATGTGGACTGTTTATTCTGGGATGGGGAAAGCAGTTAATGGGGAAGGGGATAGAGTGCAAGAGGGAAGGCTTTTGAGAAGAGTCAAGTACGCTGGGGCAGGTCGGTATTTTATCTGCAGATCTGGGGACACAGGAAGTACAAGGGCACCAGTGAGCCTGAGGTACAGCAGGGTTTGGAGACAGTGCTGCCCTGCTGAGCAGGCTCTGATCATTGAAACCCCAAATAAATCCCAAGGGAAACACGGGGTAAGTGACACAGGGTTACACACTGACAGACCTGAACAGGAACATCGATGTTTACACACACAGACCTCCGCCAACCCTGGAGTCATATCTGGTGTCAGGCAATTCCCAGGTTCCAAAGTAACTCAGCTCTCCTTTTGTTGTCCCAATGTGGCTCTCCATAAGCAGCAGACATCTCAATGTTTCCCCATGACGAGGTTCACAGGATCTGGGCCACTCATTCATTTGGGGAGGGTGAACTCCATGAGGGTGTAAAAAAAATATTCACTGTTCCCATGTTTGGATTGTGGGAGGAAACCGGAGCACCCAGAGCAAACCCAGCCAGAGATGGGGAGGATGTTCAAACTCCACACAGAGAGTCACCTGGGGCTGGAATCAAATGCAGGTCCTTAGTGCTGTGAGGCAGCAGTGCTAACCACTCAGCCACAGTGCCAGCATCAATCACTTCAATTAAAATGAAAGAGTAATTGCAGCAAATGTACACCAATCTGATACTGGGGATGGTAGGACTGCTGTGTAAGGAGAGATTAGTTCAAATGGGCCTGTATTCAGAAAGAGTTAGGAGAATGACAGGCAGAGAGTTATTGGGTGCACACGGCTTTGTTGCTTGGGCTATGTAAGAAACTTAGAGGTTATTTTCAATGTGTATTGGACACAGTGTCTCCTGGCCCAGAGTGTAGTGCCTGGTTTTTGGTGCTCCACTTCAGAAAAGATGTGAGGCCATTAGAGAGAGAGTGTGGGGAACGGATTCACGAATATGGCTAAACCATGAGGAACCTCAATGAGTTGGACAGAATCGAGAGATTGCCATTGTTTTTCAAAATGAATAGAAAAAATTAATTGGGGCTTCATATGGATATTCAAAATCATAAGTGTTCCAGAAAAATGAATAATTATCGTGGATAAACAATTTCCCCATTGATGACAAACACATCAACAAAATTTAAACCCATTGATGAAAAAGCAATGGAGACATGTGTGAAAGCCTATCCTGCAGCTCATCATGAGCATCTGGGCGCACTGCCTCTGACGATGGTGCAGACAGATTCCATGGAGGTTGTTCAGGAGGGAACAGGCAGCTGGAAAGGCAAAGTGTGCAGGACAGAAACACAGTGAGCATTCTGAGTCCAGAGAGCATTCTGATTACCATTGGGCCTTGGCAGGTAAACATAATCAAATTACTTTGATAAACTTTGTGAAGGGATACATTATTCCATTCTTCATCACTTCTCTGAATTTCCTCTGGGTAACTGCATAAATAAAGGTGTTTGTGCAGCACCTCAGGAGCTGGAGCATGAAGCCAATCTCTCTTACAAATGTTGGCAGAGGAACTGGGTATCCCAAGTAATCAAAGCATCTCAGTATGGAATAAGCAATGAACACCACCCATAACATGATGAAATTGCCAATTAACATAATAATGGATTTCCTCCAACTCCCCATCTCTGGGTCACTGACACTGTCTCCAGTTGTCTGAGCTCGGAGTCTCCTGCAAGCTCTGTTGGCAAATATAATGTTTCTGACAGTCAAAGTGTTTAACAGTAGAATCAAAATAAATGGAATGAATGGTGTTATTATGTAATGAATCAATTCAACAATGGCCCAGACAACTGAACGAAGTACATCGTAAGTCACACGACAGAACCATGGGTTTTTGGAAAGCCAGTATCTGTTTGTATAACTGAAATACCAGAATATGTTCTTGAAACAATTCAGCACAGTCACTGTTCCTAAAACCACACCTGCTGTTTTCTCAGTGCAATGTTTACTTCTCAGCTTCCAGAAACAAATGGGGACAAACTCTAAGGTGAATTGACTGTGAACTGATGTCAGCATCAGGTGCACAGACACATGACAGTGTAATCAGACAGTGCAGCAACGACAAGTAGCACAGGTCACTCACAGTATGGTACGCACATCAGATCAGGATGAACACCAGTCATACGGACATCAGGAAACTCACTAAGTCACAGAACTAGACACAACAATAGAACACAACATCAATAGCCAATAACCACCAGATAATGAGTAACACATTTGGAAAGACCACACTTCCACCGAATCTGGATTAGAATTGTCACCACATTCACTTGACAGAAGAGGGGAAAATAAGAGAGCTTATTGATCAGTTACAATGCAGGAAACAATGCAACCAATTCTTAATTATTGTTATTCAATCTTATTGCAACAAACTACTTTGTGATAATAAATATATTGTTTGACATTCCAATTAGAGAGGACTCTCAAAATCCACAAACCTGCCTGCCCCGGCCGACCCATTGTCTCAGCCTGCTCCTGCCCCACCGAACTCATCTCCCAATACCTCAACACGGTCCTGTCCCCTTTAGTCCAAGAACTCCCCACCTACGTTCGGGACACCACCCACGCCCTCCACCTCCCCCAGGATTTTCGCTTCCCCGGTCCCCAACGCCTTATTTTCACTATGGACATCCAGTCCCTGTACACCTCCATCCCCCATCACGAAGGACTCAAAGCCCTCCGCTTCTTCCTTTCCCGCCGCACCAACCAGTACCCTTCCACTGACACCCTCCTTCGACTGACTGAACTGGTCCTCACCCTGAATAACTTCTCTTTTCAATCCTCCCACTTCCTCCAAACTAAGGAGTTGCCATGGGCACCCGCATGGGCCCCAGCTATGCCTGCCTCTTCGTAGGATATGTGGAACAGTCCATCTTCCGCAACTACACTGGCACCACCCCCCACCTTTTCCTCTGCTACATCGATGACTGTATCGGCGCTGCCTCGTGCTCCCACGAGGAGGTTGAACAGTTCATCAACTTTACTAACACCTTCCATCCCAACCTGAAATTCACCTGGACTGTCTCAGACTCCTCCCTCCCCTTCCTAGACCTTTCCATTTCTATCTCGGGCGACCGACTCAACACAGACATCTATTATAAACCGACTGACTCCCACAGCTACCTGGACTACACCTCCTCCCACCCTGCCCCCTGTAAAAACGCCATCCCATATTCCCAATTCCTTCGTCTCCGCCGCATCTGCTCCCAGGAGGACCAATTCCAACACAGCACAGCCCAGATGGCCTCCTTCTTCAAGGACCGCAGATTCCCCCCAGACGTGATCGACGATGCCCTCCACCACATCTCCTCCACTTCTCGCTCCTCCGCCCTTGAGCCCTGCTCCTCCAACCACCATCAAGACAGAACCCCACTGGTTCTCACCTACCACCCCACCAACCTCCGTATACAGCGTATCATCCACCGTCATTTCCGCCACCTCCAAACGGACCCCACCACCAAGGATATATTTCCCTCCCCTCCCCTATCAGCGTTCCGCAAGGACCACTCCCTTCATGACTCCCTCGTCAGATCCACACCCCCTACCAACCCAACCTCCACCCCCGGCACCTTCCCCTGCAACCGCAGGAAATGTAAAACTTGCGCCCACACCTCCACACTCACTCCCTCCAAGGCCCCAAGGGATCCTTCCATATCCGCCACAAGTTCACCTGTACCTCCACACACATCATCTATTGCATCCGCTGCACCCAATGTGGCCTCCTCTATATTGGGGAGACGGGCCGCTTACTTGCGGAACGCTTCAGAGAACACCTCCGGGCCGCCCGAACCAACCAACCCAATCACCCCGTGGCTCAACACTTTAACTCCCCCTCCACTCCACCGAGGACATGCAGGTCCTTGGACTCCTCCACCGGCAGAACACAACAACACGACGGCTGGAGGAGGAGCGCCTCATCTTCCGCCTGGGAACCCTCCAACCACAAGGTATGAATTCAGATTTCTCCAGTTTCCTCATTTCCCCTCCCCCCACCTTGTCTCAGTCGGTTCCCTCAACTCAGCACCGCCCTCCTAACCTGCAATCCTCTTCCTGACCTCTCCGCCCCCACCCCACTCCGGCCTATCACCCTCACCTTGACCTCCTTCCACCTATCCACCTCCATCGCCCCTCCCCCTAGTCTCTCCTCCCTACCTTTTATCTTAGCCTGCTTGGCTCTCTCTCTTATTCCTGATGAAGGGCTTATGCTCGAAACGTCGAATTCTCTATTCCTGAGATGCTGCCTGGCCTGCTGTGCTTTGACCAGCAACACATTTGCAGCTGTGATCTCCAGCATCTGCAGACCTCATTTTTTACTCTCAATATTTTAGTTGTGGGAGGACAGATACACAATATAATTGTGGCCAAACGCACAAAGCAATGGAGCAGGTGAAACATAATTACAAAACAAAATTGCAATTTGAATAAATGCAAAAGGAATGCATTTGTAAATTGGGGTGGAAAAGTTTCTCACAAGTCTGAAAATATAGGAATGGAAACACTTAGAATGTTTCTTTCTCGCAAGTGGGCCATACATATATTGGATCTAGTTTGCAGTCATGATTGTACAATCATTATTATACTTATCATAGAGAAAATAATCATTTGAAAATTTTGAAAACTACACTTCTTCCAAAGAAAGAAAGAAAGCATAAAAGCAAGAAGCCTTCTTGAAGTAATGTCAATGATGACATATAAGGAAGATCACTGAAAAAGTACTGACACAAAGATTAAGGTCACTCATGTGCTTAAATTCCATCTTTTGAAACAATATCCCTCGAGTGTAACTTAGCTGGGATAGCAAACTCAGCTACGACCAGATAGTTAATCTTCTGAATATCATTAATCACCCACAGAATCTTCAAGTTGCTCAAAAAATCAAGAGACATGATTTCCATTTTGTAAACAATGGATCTATCAATGGTTGTTGGTAAGGTCTGTTCTCTCTTTGGGAGATTGAAAATAAAATCCCTTATTTATAGGAGGGAGAATGCATCAGATCAGAAAGCCAGTTCCCATGTTAATTGAGAATGAACTACAGCCAGTAATAACAACAACCATTCCAAAGGGGATTCGTACATGAGCTGTTGACGTCCTGACCAGATCATCCTGATGCATTCTCAGCAACTCCAAGTCTTGGTTCAAATCTACACCATAAGAGAAAGATCAATCTCCCACAAATGTAAATAAAGTACATTTGTCAGAAAAAAATAATGGGGCACAGGATGATTGAATTTTATGAGATACAAAAAAGTTAGGAAAACGCAGACTTAATACTGAACAATAGGATTTGAAAAAATGAACGCAAAATGTTTTCCCAGATTCCTCCTGGCACCCTCCAAACTTTTGCATTGGCATTTTCAGAAATGTTGCCAATTATGTTTATCAGTTTCAGGGTGTGATAGACAGGTTTTGAATCAGGAAAGAAATCAAGGTTCATGTGGAAAAGGAAAAGAAATAGATATGACCATTTTCAGATCAGCTATGGTCCCACTGAATTGTGTAACCTATGCCCAATCTACAAGGCATATGTCAGGAGTGGGATGGAATAGTCCGATTTGCCTGCAGTTGTGAAGCTGTAGGGAGATTCATGAAGCTTGTCACCATCCAGGGCAAAGCAGCCAGTTCATTGCCACCACATCCGCAAACATCCCCTCCCCCCACCACCGATGCAATGTGCACCACCTACAAGATGCGTAGTTTAATGTTTAAAGTAGTTGCCCGTTAAAAGCAAATGGTGCCCATTTAAAACAGAGATGAGGTGACATCTTTTCTCTCAGAAGGATGTGAGCCTTTGGAATTCCCTTCCTCAAAAGGTAGGGGTTTGAGAATTTTTAAGCATTTTGTAAGACAAAAGTGGACTGTTGATGATGAAGGCATTGAAAGATGATCAAGACATGCAGGAATATAGAGTTGAGGTTAAAGTCTGATCAGCCATGACCTTATTGAATGGTGCAGCAGGATTCCAGGGACAAATAGCCTCCTCTTGTTCTTGTTTGTACATTTTAATGAGTAATCTCTGGCTTTTCCGATGAATAAGTCCTCAAACACCAAAATTGGAAATGTAGTGGCCAGCAAAGAAGGTCACCTCAAAGTATAATGGGATCTTGATCAGATGGGTGAATAAGCTGTGGAATTGGAGATGGAGTTTAATTAAGATAAATGTGAGGAAAGGCAAATTAGAGCAGGACTTATACCCTTAATGATAAGGTCCTGGGAAGTGATGCTGAACAAAAAGTTACCTTGGAGTACAGGTTCACAGCTCCTTGAAGCTGAGTCGCATATATATAGGATAGTGAAGAAGGTATATGGTATGCTTTCCTTTGTTGATCAGAGGATTAAGTAGAGGAGTTGGGAGGTCATGTTGCAGCTGTATTGGATATTGGTTCGGCCACTTTTGGAATACTGCGTTCAATTCTGCTCTCTCTGCTACAGGAAGGACGTTGTGAAACTTCAAAGTGATCAGAATAGATTCGCAAGGATGTTGCCAGGTTTGGTGTAATTGAGCCATAGGGACAGGCTAAATAGGCTATTTTCCATGGACTGTTGGAGGTGGAGGGGTGACCTTATAGAAATTTATAATATCATGAATGGCATCGATAGGGTAATTAGACACTGTCTTATTCCCAGTGTGGGACAGTCCAAACCAAGAGTTTAAGGTTAGAGTGGAAAGATTTAAAAGGGACATGAAAGATAACGTCTTCATACATGTATAATAATGTATAATAAAGATAACGTCTTCATACAGTAGTGCATGTATAAAATGAGCTGCCAGAGGAAGTGGTGGGGGCTGGTACAAATACAGCATTTAGAAGGCATCTGGATGGGTATATGAATAGGAAGGGTTTAGAGGAATATTGGCCAAGTGCTGGCAAATTGGAATGGGTTTATCTAGGATACCTGGTCAGCATGGATGAGTTGGACTGAAAGATCTGTTTCCATTCTGTACATCTCTGTGACTCTAATGAAAGTCAATTTATTATGACACATTGCATGTGTTCCACTATTATTTAGTTGCTTCCTGCATTGGAACACATCAAAAGCTTTCTGAAAATCTGTGTTCACGGCAGACAAAAATTACACCTTTGCTACTTTGTGTTTGGATAATCCACCCACAAAGACAACTGGCAGGCTGTTAAAAAACAATTTCCCATTCATACATTTGCATTAACCCTGCCCAGTTATTTTCTCAGCATCCGGGTGCCAACATATTTTATAATAGACCATTAGTTTCCAACTGTTTACATTGTATCTTAAATTCGACATTCCCTACTTTCTCCTTCCATCCCCTCTTAAAAAAGTAAGGCAGATACCTGCCCCCTTTCACTGTGCACGGTGGCACAGTGGTTAGCACTGCTGCCTCAATTCCCGCCTCAGGCGACTGACTGTGTGGAGTTTGCACGTTCTTCCCGTGTCTGCGTGGGTTTCCTCCGGGTGCTCCGGTTTTCCCACAGTCCAAAGATTTGGCCATGCTAAATTGCCCGTAGTGTTAGGTAAGGGGTATATGTAGGGGGTATGGGTGGGTTGTCGCTTCGGCGGGTCGGTGTGGACTTGTTGGGCCGAAGGGCCTGTTTCCACACTGTAAGTAAGTAAAAAGTAAAAAAAAATTGCAGACACTGTCCCCAAGTTTACATATTGGCCACCAACACCATCCAGTATCACCATGCTCCTTTTGTTCATGCTTTGAATATGTGTCCCGGGGATTTGTCAATTTAGGATTAGATTAATTTCACCAGTACTGCTTTGTTTCCACAATTCTTCTTTCTCAGTTTATCATTCTCACGAGTCGCTCTGAATACAAGGCACTGCCTTAGGCTGACACTCTGCCGATCAGCTACTGCCTCAGATTTGAGCCTCAACACTGAGGAGGGTTTTATTGTCAGAAGTTCATTCCTAACAGTGCGCCTCATTGTCAGAGAATCTGTTCTGAGACAGTGCCTCACATTAATGGGCTCAGAGATGCTGGAACGCTACACCATTAAAGGATCAATACTGAGGTATTGCAGCACTGTCAGAGTCAATTCTGAGGGCTCCCTCAGTACTGGCTCTCAAAGTGCTCCACTATCAGTACTGAGCCTCGAAATGTGTGGCCCACCCTCAATTCTGATCCCCATGTAAACAGGCACAGCCCGAGAATGGACCCTCTGACAAAAAAGCACCAATCCTTTGACAATCAGGCACGCCTTTAGTTTTGACCCTGTCATAATGCTGCAATACCTGAGTACTCAGCACGAAATTATCTGGCACTCCCTCAGTTCTAAACCTCCTATAACAAGGCATTGCCTCCATATTGACCCTCTTGTAATAATCCGTTGCCCACAGTTCTGACCATTTGACAGTGCTTCCATATCTCAGATAATGAGGGAATTGGTGCAGTGTAGCACAAAATGGGAAAATCGGGGCAGGCAATGCAGAATGGAAGAATGAGAGTAGGGCACTTCTAAATGGGCCAATTGGGCTGGTTCATCAGTAAATATAAGAATTAGTGTAGGGCAATACTGATTGGAGAAATTGTCCATGACATCAGTAAATGGGGGAATTGGTCTTGGGCGACACTGAATTGGAGAATTGGTGCAGGGCATCAGTAAATGTGAGAGTTGCTGCAGGGTGCTAACAAGAACATGTGTGAAGGGGAGAACACGGGCAGGGAATCAGTAAGTAGAAGAAATGTTGTAAAGGAGCAGGAAAGTGGAGATTCACACAAGGCACCACGAAAAGAAAAATATTGAGTAGGGCACCATTTTGCATAAAATGTATACCAGAGAAAATGGAAGAAATGGGTGAAGACAACACTGATGAAAGCGAGGATTTGTGCAGGATCAGTTATTTGGGAAGTTGACAGAGAACACCAAAATTCGAGAATTCTGGTAGCAGACCACTAAATAGAAGAATTGTTGCAGAGAAATACTAAATGGAAGAACTGGTGCACAGTGGAACTAAATTAGAGAACCGGGACATGGCACCAGTAAATGGGAGAATTAGAGTAGGGCACCCTTAAATGGTAGAATTGGGCTAAGGCATCAGTAAATGGGAGAATTAGTACAGGGGTCTGGGTAAATGGGAGAATTGGTGGGCATTAGTAAATGGGAGAATTAATTCTGGATGTAGGCTTGCTTGCTGAGCTGGAAGGTTCATTTTCAGACGTACTGCTCAATGATATCACAATCAAAAATTTAATGGAAGGTATAATCAAATGAGAGATGCTGAGTTAAACTCACTCCTTACTCTCTCATCTTACACACACCTCACACCTACATACTCAGCCACTCCCACACTGACACACAGACACACACACACACACACAGACACAGTCGCTGATCAGTTCCTGCTAGATTGCTGGTTTTGAACATCCACGAGGACAATCATCCTAATCCCATGTGTTATGCCCTGCTCCCAAACAGAGCTTCTGATTGCAATCTGGAATGTGATACAGATGCCTCTCAGTGTCGGAGAGTGGTGAGTCTTGAGTCTACCCCAGGTGTTTAAATGTCCTGTGTTGATCTGTCATCCAGGGATTCTTTAGTGGAGCTTTCATACATGGAAATCCCAATATATTTGGTCATTCGGGTCCATGTGTGCCTGTGTGAGCGAGTTGTGTGTGTATGTGCGTGTATGTGCACATGCATATCACCCTGCAAATATGACTTTACTCAAGCACTTACTGAAATATGATGTTAAGTTTTTTGATTGTGATATCATTGAATGAGTTTTACTCTATATTAAACTCAATGTTTACCTGAGCAGGGAGGGAATGATAGGGCTGAAGATCTGTATCCCCAGCGGGGTTTCTCGCAGAGGGTCAGCTGAAGGGCCTGTTTCCATGCTGTAGGGATTCTAGGAATCTCATGACGTATGCAAACCAAAAATGCGCTCCTCATGACTTCTTAAAATCTCTTTCCTCGCACCTTTAAAGCCTGCCCCGTTCCCTTGAAATTCCCCCATCCTTGAGATAAGGCAACTCTATCAATAACTTTTATTATTTGGTAAACTTCTACCTGCTCCCCTCTCAACCTCCTACATTCCAGGAGAAAAAGATCCTCAACATTCCAGCCTTTCATTATAATTCAAACATTCCATTGCCAGCAACATCCTGGTAAATCTCTTCTGAACCCTCTCCAGTTTAATAATATTCCTATAACTGGGTGCTGGCTGTTTCAAAGCTCCAGTTTTGGAACTATATTGTAAGCTTTTATGGACCTGATATTTCAACCTCCCTCGCCCTCTCTCCACAAAAGCTTTTGCAAACACTCAGCTTTTATTTCAGTTTCCATGTGAACAGTATCTAGCTGTTTGAACAGAACAATTCCTGTGGATTTCCCATGGCCAACCCACCCTGTCTAACATCCCTGGACACTGTGGACAATAATGTTAAACGCTTTCATCCTTCAGTAGTTCCTAGACATTGGTCACGTCCTGTCTTTTAGCACTGAAGTAATGCATGTTGGTATTTTGGGAGGTGGCTGCTGCCTTATTACAGGATGATGAAAAGAGAATGCAGGATCCAGTGGGACATTTCTCTTTAAAAAAAACTAGTTTCATTCATTCAAACAGTGGCTGCTAATGCCTCCTCCAGAGGGAGCCACCCTGCAATACTTCACCGCCCCGGCCCAAGTCACATCTTGCCTACTCCCACATCTTCCTTGTCAGTCCTTCCCCATGGGTGTGGCCATCTTGAGGTGACGTCATTGTGTAGCCCATTGCGTCACTCAGGTCATTGTGTGACTGTCCGAACCAATAGAATGGTCAGGGACAGCAGCCAATTGTCCCAAAACAAACCTGCCGCTTGTGCAGTGGCGCGGGGAGGCCAGCAGAGGGTGGCATTGTATCACTTTAAACACAATGAGGACAGATACTGACACAGAGAGTCAGAGACATTGATTCATCAGATTTTAATTCATTCATTCACTTAAACCTCCCTCCAGGACAAACTGTGTCCCATTGCAGACAGAGGTGGGCCCCACACAAACAGGACCAACAGCATTATATCAATTTAAAAAGAAGAATAGACAGAAAACAGATAGCTGGCGGTTCAACCCCATTTAATTGATTCAGCCCCCAAAACAACAGAGGGCCCATTGCACAGAGACACAGACACAGAGAGACACAGACGCAGTGACACGCACTAATACACATGCTGAGACACAATCACATACACATTCCCATACACACAGATAGTCAGATTGAGATAGACAGAAAGATGCAGAAACAGAGTCAGAAACACACATGAATATACAATCACACACATCCACAGAGATGCACACAAACAAACATATATGGGCTGTGTGCAGTAACTGACAGTGCCCTGAGTTTAACCATCTATAACACAATCTCTGTCAATGAGCTCATTCCCAGCTTTTTGAGATGAAATGTTGATAACAGTGTGGAACAGTCACATGATGTCCCTCAGGCTATTGTCAGGTAAGAGGTGAATCTGGTTAAAATCTCATGGATATTTGCACAATTAACAGACTTGTGTAACAGAACCGTTGTGCTCTCCATGTTTAAGTAGAATGAACTTGCGGTGCAGCTTTCTCAGTATCACAACTACATACATTCCCTATCTCCACCTCCAACACTCAGTAGCAGCAGTGTGTACCATAGAGAAGATGCACTGCAGAAATTCACTAAGGTTCCTTACAGAGTAGCTTCCAGACCTATGGCATGATCACCTGGAGTGCCAAGCAAAGCAGATACACAGGAACACCACCAGATGACAAATCCACAACAAGCGACCTGCCATCCTGGCTTGGAAAAACATATCAGTATCAAAGTGCATTGACAATGCAACCTCTCCTCCTCAGAGCAAGTCTGTTCCCCAGCCAGCGATGGCCCAAACCCATTAATGAATCATTAAAGATAGCGTTCACTATTTTAGTGCCTGGGATGCTCCAATGCTCAGCATTGAAATATATTAGGTCTATATTTGAGAAAGTCGAAAGGCAATTGGAATGTATCAAATTCTGAAGAAGCAGGGGCTTGAAAGGGTACATGCTCAGAAATTATTCCTACAGGCCTGGGAATCTGAAACAACAACGACACTGTCTCATAATAAGGGGCAGATTATTTATGACAAAGACCAGGAGACATCCCTTCACTCTAAGGCTTCTGAATCTTTAATATTCTCTATCCCTGAGGACTGTGGATACTCCATGACTGAATACAGTTCAGACTAGAATAGACAGATGGCTGGTGCCTCAGGGAATCATGGGATATAGAGAGTGGACAGGAAACTGAATTTGAAATCTAAAATCAGCTCTGTTTGGATTGACTGCCAGAACAGGCTGCACAGTCTCCTGCTCAAATTATCTCAACCTTTAGACATTTACTGAACCAACTCCCAACCGTTGCAGATTTGGCTCCACGAAACCATTTGTTATTAAACATCTGCAGCCTCCACCCTATTACAAACCATCTCATTCTTTGTTCAGCACCACCCCCATTCCAGTTGCTCAGAAATGATTACTTTCCTAACTTCATTCTGTTGTACTGAAGCCCTCCACCCCCAGGACACATGGGTTAATCTTTCCCCCCAACACTCCAGCACACCTTCCCTTCTCTCTTTAGATGCTGCTGACCTTGTCAGTTTTCTCAGCCCGGCCTCCGTTTATTTCAGAGGGAACATCCTCTGTCTGGTCCCCTTTCTGAGAGAGGAATCAGTCTCCGGCCTGCCTCCTTGGTAATCTGTTTGTTCACAGAGAAAATAGCTACCGCTCCATTCAAATTCATAACATGCCCAGAAGGGCATCGATGTATTGTGGTGATACTAGATATATTACATCTTAAACCAAATGAATTTAATGAGGAAATGGCATGTTGCTCTTGAATCTGTAAGGAGCAGAAAATCAATCTGCCCTCAGGTGTTGTTGCTATGTGTGATACTCCTCACCCCACCTGAAGAAGGGCTTATGCCCGAAACGTCTAATCTCCTGCTCCTTGGATGCTGCCTGACCTGCTGCACTTTTCCAGCAACACATTTTCAACCCCACCAATACACAATGACTGAATGCCCAACCTCTCTCCATACATTTCTTTCAGAATGAGATCAATAATATGACAAATTAAAACAAAATGCAAACTGTGATGAACGTTCCATGTCGGGAGTCATCGTGTTGTGCAGGTTTTACAGCACTGGAATTAGGCTGTTGGCTCCATCATTCACACTCCGGCCAAAACATGTGGATTCCATCTCTAAAGCTCTCCAATTTCCCAGGTCCCTGCCTGATTTCAATGTGTCTGTGTGGAGTTTACACATTCTCTCCATGTCTGAATGGATGTCCTACAAGTGCTCCCACAGTCCACGGATGTGCAGGTTAAATGGATTAGCCACACCAAATTGTCTATTGTTCCCAGAGACGTGTAGGTTAGGTAGATTAGCCGTGGCAAATGCAGGTTTACAGGAATAGTGTAGTGGTGAGTCTCGGCGGGAGGGGACTTGATGGGCCGAATGGCCTGTTTCCACATTGTAGGGATTCTCTGATCTATGCTCTTCAGATCTGCCTCTACACATGAGGTGGTCTGTCACCTGACCCAATATCAAACAGGTCTAATTAAAACAAACAACTGCAGATCCTGGTGATATGAAAGAGAGCACAGAAACTGCTGTTGAATCTTTACAAGTCAGGCAGCATCCGTGGGGAGAAAGCAGCGTGACACTTCCAATTCCAATGATTCTTCTTCAGAACTTAACCGTTTCTGTCTTTATTTCAGCCCCATTTAATGGTCACGAACAAGGTCTTGTTAAGGATGTTTGGGAATAGCAAGGCCATGCATTGCAGAGAGTGGTGGTGGGATGGTGGTGAGTAAGTTGACCCAAGTTCAATTCCTAGCTACTGTACTGTTGTAGTTTTAAAGCAATTTTCAATTGAAATATCTCGAAGGTGAAATGAAGAGTCAGTCTTGAGCCTGACTCTGTTGTGTGAATGTCCTGTGTTCATCTGACATCCAGGGATTCTTTAGTGGAGCTTTCATATTTGGAAATCCTTATATATTTGGTCATTCCGTGTCTCTGCATAAATTGTGTGGCGAGTGTATGTGTGTGAGTGTGTGTGTGTGTGTGTTTGTGTGTGTGTGTGTGTTTGTGTGTGTGTGTGTGTTTGTGTGTGTGTGTATGTGTATGTGTGTGTGTTGTTTGTGTGTGTGTGTTTGTGTGTGTGTCTGTGTGTATGTGTATGTGTGTGTGTGTTTGTGTGTGTGTGTGTGTTTATGTGTGTGTGTGTGTGCATGCGTCTGTGTGTGTCTTTGTGTGTGTATTTGTCTGTGTGTGTGTGTGTATGTGTCTGTGTGTGTGAGTGTGTGTGTGTGTATGTGTTTGTGTGCGTGTGTGTGTGTGTCTGTAGTGTGTGTTTGTGTGTGTGTGTGTGTGAGTGTGTGTGTATATGTGTGTGTGTGAGTGTATGTCTGTGTGTGTGTGTTTGTGTTTGTGTTTGTCTGAGTGTGTCTGTGTGTGTGTCTGTGTGTGTGTGTGTGTGTGTGTGTGTGTGCTTTGCATTATTGGGTGAAATATGTCTTTAAACCAGGACTTACTAAACATTCAACAATATTTTCCAGATCCTTGTACACAAGTCTCTGATAGCTGGACAGAAAGGGGTCACTGGGAAGGGTGGGAAATGACCCAAACCCAGGGTTGTCTCCCTGGGATTTAGAAGGATCAGAAGGAATGAAAGTTTTTGAGACAATATTGGAAACTGCTGGGATGGAGAATGAGAAAGGCTTCTTGCTGCTTCTGGGTCTAGGATTAGAATCAACGTCCAAAACTCTAACAATACTCTGAAATCGTTTCAAGATTAAAATGAAGTAACAAAGCCTCCCATTTCTCTGTGTGATATTGCACAGATTTTGTCTGACTTCCTCACTCACTGAACCTTTCAAACACCTTCCCAGTCTTTCTGTCCCCTCCTTGCATCTTACTGTCCCACATCACTTAGTGTTATCAGCAAACAGAACACAGGATCCCATCATCTCAGACATTGAGAGAGACTGTGTCCAGTGCACTGTAGGTAACAGAGAATGATTCCCTCCCATCTTCTGCTGTACAGCTCGTGTCTGTCTCAGAGTCAGCTCTGAAACATCTCCAGGACACTCCCATCCTTTCTCTGCCTGTCTCTGACTCTGTATCTGTGTCTGTAACTCTCTCGCCCTGTCTCTGAAATGAGCTTCCCCATTCCGTCATTCACACTGAGGACATTACAAAACTGCTCCATTCCCTGTAACCCAGTTTGAGGTGACACTGAAGACATGAAATGTGTTTTATAAATGTCCATCACTCAGTTACTTTCCAGGCCAGGTCCCTTCCCACAAGGACATTGGGTGACTATTTTGCTCTTTATGACAAACAGAAAGCCCTCAGCCCTCACAGTCCTATTTCACTGGAATTCTGTAAATCATATTAATTGGCGGGAAGGAAGTTTGTCTGTGAGTGTTTTACTGAGATGACATCAGCAATCATGTGGACTGCTTTCATCCTCAGACACCTTCCCAACGACAGTAAACAGTGTCTGCTTGTATCATCCTGACGTCGCCTGCTCTTCCCTGTTTACTCCATTGGCAATTTGTGTATCATCGGCACATTCTGATCATGTGTCCTGTTCAATGGAGGGAGGTACAAAGTAAAGGTCTCTTTCCACTGTCCGCATTAATGACCCCGTGTCAGGTGCAGCACAGGGAGAGCTCTCTATGATGTTGCAGTCAAATATCTGAAGGACAAGTATTCCCCAAGCAGAGACATAGAGTTAAACTCAGTTTAAACTGTCTCCAAAACACACCCCCACACACAGACAGACACAAAGACATATGCCATCTCTCTCATACTCCATCTCCCACTCTCTCTCTCTCTCATACACCATCTCACTATTGTTCTTTCCCACACCCAATCTCTCTCTCCCCCTTTCTCTCTCTCTCTCTCACGTACACTGTGTTGGTTTCGTTCTTGTGTCTAAATGAAACAAGGGACATGAGTGGAGAATGGGATTAGGGAATTCAACTCCACCATCGGCCTTGATCATGTTGCATGCCAGAGCATGCTTGAGGGGCCAAATGGCCTTCTCCTGCTACTATCTTCTATCATCTATTGTCTATTGTTTCTATGTGATGTCTATAGGTTCATTGACAAGACCCACGCTGGGTGAGAGAGAAAGATGTGGGGATGACTGCGCACACACGACCATCGTCTGGATATTTCTTCAGTTGTGACCAGTGTTTCCAGACTCCCCCTTCCCTCACATGTCAATGCAGGTGGGTGTGTCACCGCTAATGATAACCTCAGAGGGACCATTCTACTGAGGGGCGAAGCCTGGTTTAACAGGGAGAGTCTGAACCATAACCTTCCTACCCACCGATGGGACCTCCACACAATCCTCTAATTGCCTCTGTTCATCCCTCCCTCACCTTCCTGTTTGTCCCGAACTGTTTCCCACATCTCCTTCAGCTGGGTGCTCAGTTCGAGCACATAGCGATGTATTCTATCGCAGCGAGGGCCAGCATCAGAACCCTCCCATGATGATGGAATCGGGCAGTTACATTGCCCGCCCTGTCATCGACTCGTAAGGGGTCAAACTATTTGACCGGCTTGTGGTGGACTGGAGTTTGTCAGAGTCCTGAATAAAGTTTTAGCCTGTCCAAACTCTCCTGAAAACTCAGACTGCTGAGTCCAGGCAACATCCTTGTAAATTTCTTCTGCACTCTTTCGAGTTTAATAACATCTTTCCAATAGCAAGGTGAGCAAAACTGAACACAACACTCCAAGTGTGGCCTCACCAACTTCCTGTATAACTGTAACATAACTTCCGAAACTCTATACTCAGTGCCCTGACTGATGAAGACCAGTGTCCCATAAGCCTTCTTCCCTGCCCTGTCTAACTAGGACTCCACTTAGGGAGAACTGTGCACCTCAACTCCAAGGTCCCTCTCTCCCACTACACTCCTTAAGGCCCTACCATCCACTATGAAAACCCTCCCATGGTTTGACTTTCCAAAAGGAAAGATCTCATAGTTATCAATATTAAACTCCATTTGCCATTTCTCAGCCCACCTCCCCAGCTGATCAAGGTCCTGCTGCAATTTCTGATAACCTTCCTCACTGTCCATGAATCTGCCTATTTTAGTGTCATCAGTAAACTTACTAATCATGCCCTTGTACATTCTCATCCAAAACATTAATATCAATAACAAACAGCAATGGGCCCAGCTCCGACCCCTGAGGCACTCCAGTCTGACAAGCATCCTTCCACTATTACTCTCTGCTTCCTGCCATCAAGCCAATTGTGTATCCAGCTCCCCCGGATTCGATACGATCTAATCTTCCAGAGCACCCTCCCTTGTGGAACCTTATCAAAGGCTTTCCTGAAACCCATATGGAATACGTCTACTGCCCTGCCCTTGTCAACTTTCCTGGTCACTTCATCAAAGAACTCTAACAAATCTGTGCGGCACGGTCTCCCATTCACAAAGCCGTGCTCACTACTCCAAATCAAACCCTGATTTCCCAAACGCATGTATTTCTTATCTCTCAGAGTCTTCTCAAGTAACTTACCCACCACAGATGTTAGATTTACTGGTTGGTAGCTCAATGTTCATCTTTGTAGCCGTTCTTGAATAATGGCACAATATTCGCTACCCTCCAGTTTTCAAGGACCTCACCCGTAGCTAACGATGATGCAAAAATATCAGCCACAGCCCCTGCAATTTCTTCTCTCGCCTCTCGCAGTGTTTATGTACATATTTGTCAGGACCAGGAGATTTATCCACCTTCTCCAGTAAATTCCTATATCCTCCATGTACCTCCAGGAGTTCTCGAGATCCCAGCTGCCTGTATCTGAGCCATGCCAACATTTTGCTACGTGAAAGCCTCAATATCACTTGTCATTCTGAATTCCCTATTCCTGCCACCCAATCCTTTCACCCTCACAGGAACATACACACATTGTACTTCCTTTTAAAAGCCTCCCACTTGCCGGAGTTTCCTGAACCTGCAAACAAACTGCTCCAACCAACCCCTGTAAGCTCTTGTCTAATTCCATCAAACTTCACCTTCGCCCAATTCAGAACTTGAACCTGTGGATCAGTTTGGTCCCTCTGCATAACTATTGTGAAATGAATAGAACCATGGCCACTGGTCACAAAGTGTTTCCCCACTGTTCTATGTTCTGTGTCCCCTCTGTGACCTGTCCTGCCCCATTTCCCAAAAGGAGATCGAGTTTTGTCCCTTCCTGAGTAGAACCCACGATATACTGCTTGGGGAAACCTTCCTGAATGGACTTAACAAATTCCACCCCATCTCGGCCCTTAACGCTATGGCATTCCCAGTCTATGATGGAAAATTAAAATCTATGTCAGCCCTATTGCTCCTGCAAGTCTCCCCAGTCTCCCTGCATATTTGTTCCTTCAATTCCCGTTGACTGTTTGGGGTCCTATAGTGCAACCCCAATAATATCACCATCCCCTTCTGATTTCATAGCACCACCCACAAAGCCTCACTGGATGACCCTTCAGTTATTTCATCTCTGATTACTGCTGTGATACTCGGCTTAATCAAAAATGTATCTCCCCCTCCTCTCCTTACACCCCCTCTGTCCCACCTGAAGCTCCTGTACCCTGGTACGTTAATCTGCCAGTCCTGTCCCTCCCTTAGCCATGTTTCTGTAATGGGTACAATCTACCAGCCCCACGTACCTATCCACTCTCTGAGTTCATCAGCCTTCCCGGTCAGCCCTCTTGCATGGAAGAAGATGCAATGTAATCCAATAGGTATTCCTCGCTCCCTGTCATGTTCCAGTCTGACCTGTCTCTTCAAATTCCTCTTTCTGATTCCTGTATCTCCTTGAGCCTCACATTTGCCTCCCTGCTGTTGAGGATCCCACCCCCCTGCCAATCTAGTTTAAACTCTCTCTTGGAGCATGAGCAAACCTGGCTGCCAAGATATTGGTCCCCTTCCAGTTCAGGTGTAACCCGTCCCTCTTAGACAGGTCACCACTGCCCCAGAAAAGATCCTAATGATCTCCAACTCTGAATCCCTGCCCCTTGCACCAATTCTTCAGCAACACATCCATCTGCCGTATCCTCCTGTCCTTCCCCTCACTAGCACGTGGCATTGGAAGTAATCAGGAGATTATCACCAATGAGCTCTTGGTTTTTAACGCTCTTCCTTGCGCTCTATAATCATTCTGCAGGACCTCATCCCTACTTCTACTTCTGTTATTTGTGCCAACGTGAACAATAACTTCTGGCTGCACACCTTACCCCTTGAGAACATTCTGCAGCCACTCTGAGACATCCTGGACCCTGGTGCCTGGGAGACAACACACCATCCTGGATTCCCATCAGCACCCACAGAATCCCCTGTCTCTGTCCCCCTAACTATCGAGTGTGCTATCACTAAGGTCCTGTTTCCCTTTCCCGTTTCCCGCTCTGCCCCAGAGCCAGTGGGATTGCCACCGACCAGGATACTGCTGCTTTCCCCTGAACGGTAACACACCTACCCCACCCGCCCCCAACAGGTTCCCAAACGGGATACTTGTTTGCGAGGGGAATGGCCACAGGGGATTCCTGCCCTAACTGCCATCTCAGCTGCTGTCAGACTGAAACGGAATGTTAAAAGGACGTTACCGGAGCTTCCCTGGATTTTTTACTGAGCCGCTGCTCTCTGAAACCTCCCGAAACAAAGCCTTACTGCTCACACTGCTGCCAACACATTGTCCAACAGCACAGCTCTCTCCCCCACTCCTTATATGCTTTAGTTAGAGAGGGAGGGAAGGAGGGGGCATAAATCTGAGGGAGGGAGTAAACATTTTCGGGGGAAGCAGGGCATTACGAGGCTGCGGGGATTGCAGAAACAGATCACGGGGGAAGGAAACTTGGGTGAGAGAGGGAACACAGGGATGATGGGATAAAGAGAACATGGGGGAGGGGAGACAGACAGCAGGGGGAGGGGGCAAAGGAGATCACAGGGAGGGGACATTGTGGGGAAGAGAGAGCAAGCTGGGAGGGGGAAGAGTGAGTGAGTGGGGGAGAGGAGGGCAGGGGAAGCTGAGAAAGAGCGCGCAAAGAGGGGGAGAAAGGACAGCGTGGGGAGGGGAAAGGAGAGTATGGGGAGGGGGGAAATTACAGTGGGGAGTAAGGGAGAAAGGAGAACGTGGGAGGAGAAGAGTGTGTGGGGTGAATGGAGAGAGTGGGGATGGTGAAAGAAGAAGGTAGGGAGAGGGGAAGGACAGTGTGCGAAGGGGAAATGTAGCAGCCCCCTTGATGCTAAAACATTGGTGGTCATGGACAGCTATATCCCCAACAACTTCCCCATCAAACAAAGGAGAGCCCAGACAGAAAGGCAGTGGGTCTTGCTACACAAAGAAACCAACAGGAACAAGCCACCCAAACAAAGAACAAGAACAAAGAACAAAGACAATTTACAGCCCAGGAACAGGCCCTTCGGCCCTCCAAGCCTGAGCCAATCCAAATCCACTGTCTAAACTGACTCCTAAGCATCTGTATCCCTCTGCTCCCCACCTACTCATGTATCTGTCCAGACACATCTTGAATGAATCTATCGTGCCTGCTTCTACTCCCTCTGCTGGCAACGCATTCTAGGCACCTACTTCCCTGTGTGTAAAATACTTTCCATGTGTATCCCCCTTAAATATTTCACCTCTCACCTTGAACACATGACCTCTCGTCATTGAGTCCCTCACCCTGAGAAAAAGTTTATCTATATCCACCATGTCTGTAACATTCATGATTTTGTAAACCTCAATCAGGTCCCCCCTCAATCTCCTTTTTTCTAATGAAAATAAACCTAACCTACTCAATCTCTCTTCATAGCTCGCACCTTCCAGACCAGGCAACATCCTCGTAAACCCTCTCTGCACCCTCTCCAAAGCATCCACATCCTTTTGGTAATGTGGTGTAGACAGTATTCTAAATGCAGCCGAAACAAAGTCTTGTACAATTTTAAAATGACCTGCTAGCTCTTATACTCAATACCCCGTCCAATGAAGGCAAGCATACCATATGCCTTCTTGACCACTCTATCCACCTGTGCAGCCACTTTCATGGTACAATGGACCTGAACTCCCAGATCTCTCTGCTCATCATCTTTTCCCAAGGCTCTTCTGTTTACAGTCTAGTTTGCTCTAGAATTAGACTTCCCAAAATGCATCACCTCATATTTGCCTGGATTGAACACCATCTGACACTTCTCTGCCCAACTCTCCAGTCTATCTATATTTTCCTGTATTCTTTGACAGTCCCCTATGCTTTCTGCTACTCCACCAATCGTCGTTTCATCTGCAAACTTATTGAACAGACCAACAATGCCCTCTTCCAGATCATTTATGTACATCACCATCAACAGTGGCCCAGCACTGATCCCTGTGGAACAGAACATTTCGAGAATCTCCCTTCAACTACTAGTCTCTATCTCCTGTTGCTCAACCAGTTCTATGTCCACCTCGCGAGAACACCCTGCACACCATGTGACTTCACTTTCTCCATTAGTTTACCACGGGGAACCTTATCAAATGCCTTATTATATATGACATCGACAGCCTTTCCTTCATCTACCAACTTGGTCACTTCTTCAAAGAACTCTATTAAGTTGGTAAGGCACGATCTCCCCCACACAAAATCATGTTGCTTATCACTGATAAGCCCATTATTTTTCAAATATAAATAGATTCTATACCTCAGTACCTTCTCCAGTAACTTCCCCACCTCTGGCGTCAGGCTCACTGGTCTGTAGTTATCTGGAATATCCCTACTACACTTCATGCACAGGGGGACAACATGAGCACTCTCCAGTCCTCCGGCACTTCTCCTGTGTTAAGAATGTGACAAAGCTATCTGTTAGGGCCCCCGCTAGTTCCTCTCTCGCCTCCCTCAGCAACCTGGGATAAATCCCATCCGGTCCTTTGGGATTTGTCCACCTTAATATCCTTGAGCCTATCCAACACTTTTTCCCTCCTTACGTCAACATGATCCAGAGTAAATAAACTTCTACCTTTAATCTCAAAATTCATCATGTCCCTCTCCTCATTGAATACTGATGCAAAGTAATCATGGAGAATCTCACCCATTTTCTCAGGTTCGACACACAACCTTCCTTCCTTATGCTTTAGTGGACCAACTCTTTCTCTCGATACCCTCTTGCTTCTTATACATGAAGAAAAGGCCTTGGGAATCTCCTTAATTCTGCTCGCTAAAGTTATTTCATGAGCCCTTTTAGCCCACTTGATTCCTCGTTTAAGATTGTACACACTCTCCTAATATTACGCCAAGGCCTATTCTGTTCTTCGCTGCCTGGACCTTATGGATGCTTTCCTTTTCCTCTTGGCTAGTCGCACGATTTCTCCTGTCATCCACAGTTCACGAATCTTGCCTTTTCTATCCTTTGTTTTCAAAGGGACATGCCTATCCTACACTATCTTCAACCTATCTTTGAAAGTCTCCCACACAGCAAATGTGGACTTCCCTTCAAATAGCTGCTCCCAATCCTCATTTCCCAGCTCCTGTCAAATTTTGATATAATTAGCCTTTGCACAGTTTCGTACCTTTCCCTCAGGACCACTCTCATCTTTGTCTATGATTGACAGTGTTTCAGACAATTAACGGATTCTCCGGATTGGTCCGAACTATAGAACGTTATGAAAAACCATCGACCAAGGCACAAAAACAGGGTTCACCTGCAGACGGTTTTCTTAAATCTTCTGGAGGCGTTCTGAGGAGACCAGCACGGCAAGGGTCAGAGACCAGCTGACCAACCAGAGACCAGCTGATCACCCAGAGAGAGAGTGAGGGAGAGAGAAACCAGCTTCACAGACCCAGAGACCGAGAGAGAAAGAGACAGTGAGAGAGTCAGAGTGAGACAGAGAGAGGGCCAGACAGACAAAGACAGAGCGAGAGAGAAAGAGAGACAGAAAGAGTGAGAAACAGAGAGAGAGAAACTGCGTATGTCTCCAAGCAACTCAGGAAGATTACAGTGCCAGTAGGATTATAGATAGCATGCCTGTAATTAAAGGGTATTGTAACATGTTTCCTGATAAAGAAGGGACTGTGTATATTGGGATTGGCTCATGTTTGTACTGATTTGACCGTTTCAGTATTGGGGACACCTGGGCACATTCATTCAGATCATTCCCGTTGGAGTTGTCGAACTTGTTTTAAGGAGGAATTGGACAACATCTTCATCTCTGGAATTATCTCATGAACTTCCACTGAGCTGTCTCCAAAGCAATTATATCCCAAAATTGTTTGCAAAACTTCAGCTGAGATTGTTGTCCTGCCTTCTACACTTGCAGCAACACTCCCAGACCTTTATACTCTATTCTGTTCATAATAAATGTCAAAACTCCATTTGCCTTCCTTGTTGGCCGCAGAAGATGCAATGATCAGAGGGAGGTCAGTGATGTATCTGGATGGGCAGTGAGAGTAAGGGGGAGGTCAGTGATGTATCTGTTGGACAGTGACAGTAAGAGGGAGGTCAGTGAAGTATCTCATGGACAGTGACAGTAAGGGAGAGGTCAGTGATGTATTTGGATGGACAGTGACAGTAAGGGGAAGGTCAGTGAAGTATCTGGATGGGCAGTGAGAGTAAGGGGAGGTCAGTGATGTATCTGATGGACAGTGACAGTAAGGGGGAGGTCAGGGATGTATCTGATGGACAGTGACAGTAAGGGGAGGTCAGTGATGTATCTGGATGGACAGTGACAGTGAAATGTTCTTGTGTAAAGAGGGCAGCTCCTACCCGAGAGGACAGAAGGACAGCTCAGAGACATATTTTCACACTTGGAATGAACTGTCTCGATGCAGGATCAGTTGAAATAATTGTCAAAAATCACTCAACACCAGGTTCTAGTCCAACAGGTTGAACGTGTCCACCCCAGTCCCACACCAGCACCTTCACATCATGAAATAGGGTGTGATCTCAGGATGGGGCTCATGGTGTTTGAGTGGACAGCGTTATTGCTGGTAGATTCCAGATTCTGCTTTTGTTATTTCATTATCACGTAACCCCTCCTCCTCTGTAATCAGGATTACACTTGTTATTGTAATGGGTTTGTTCATTTCCAGAAATGTGTAAAACAGCAACAAAGCCGAGCAATGCTGTCACCTCGATCTCCCCAAGGAGCTCCCACACAGTATAAGGCAGCGTCTCTGGGAATGCATCAGCTCAGAGTCTCAAACAAGGAGCTTGTCAGCTGCCTGAAGGGACAGATCACCTCACACAGAAAAATGCATCGACCAATTGATCACGTGCAGAAAGTGTTCTACACCATCCTTGCTTTTACTGGCATCCCAGGTATGGCGCTATGACAATTGAACTTGTCTTAATCTGCTGCTGATCTGCTCTCTGGTTTTACCGTTTGAACAATAACGTCTCCAGCTCACTGACTGGTCACCCTTATCCAGGCACCGGGACAGTGACAGCAATTCACTGAGCAGCATTCTCGGTACAATCCTACACTGACAGAGACTCCCAACCTCACTGCTGCTGCAGCATTTTCTGTTCTCAGTGTTGTGTCATCTGTTCCAGTTTGATATGGCTTCAAGGTATGAGGAGAGATCAGGCAGGTTAGTTCTGAAGAAGGGTCACTCGACCCGAACTCTGTGCTCTCTCCCACAGATGCTCTAGACCTGCTGCGCTTCTTCTGATTTCATTCCGTAAATGAAGCCAGGTTGATGGAGAATTTTGAAGGTTAAGGGATGATCTGAGTGAAGTCCAACAAAATATTAAAAGGAAAACATGAACTATTTCTACTGGTTGCAGATTTAGAACAAAGGATCATAGTCTGTGAATGGGGCTGAGAGCGTTCAGGAGAGATGTCAGAAAGCTCTTCTGTGCACAGAGGGTGGGAAAGGTTTGGAACTCTCTTACACACACACAGTCATGGATGCTGCATCAGTTGGGAATTTTCAATCTCAGATTGTTCTTTTTTTTGGCAAAGCAAAGGAATTGAAGAATTTGCGCCTTGTTCTGATTTGTAAAGCTTCATCTACCATCGCTTCCCGAAATTCTCTCCTCACACTCTTTGGTCAGGAGATTGACATTTTGACAGATTGCCCTCCTGGTCCCTCCACATTGAGATGTTGGTGGGTAGGTTTACAGTGTAAATATTACTGTAAACCTAAAACTCCCACATTGTCATTAAGGGAGTCCTGCATGCTCTGCTGTACTGCCCTTGTTTAAGATACATGGTGTAGTTGTGTTTGAAATCTCACACAGGTTCTGGTGACCTGTTTTATAATCCTGCCATGGCTCCGATCAGGATCAAGTCCAAAGACAGGATCAAGGAATAACTGTTTCTCTGGAGAAGGGGAGAGTTTGGATTATTGACAGTCCAATTGCTAGTCCTATAACTGACTTGGGATTGAGGATTCTAATGGGGTTCTGTACCTTACCATGCAACCAAAGAAAATCATAGACTTCCTTCTGCTCTCCTAGGAGTGGCTGTGAGCTCAATATCTGTCTAACCTCTAGAATATCGATACTGACTGGGCAGGAGGACAATCTCGAGTGAATGTTTAAGTCTGATACTCAAACTCAATTACACCCAGCCACTCCCAGTCACACAGTTCATGGGAATTTGTTGGTAAAACCTTGTTGTTGCTCTCTGGAATGGGTAGGGCATATTTCTGATCAATAATTTGTTGTTTCTTTTCCCCTTTGTCTCCCACAGTAAATTTTCTAACAGTTACAGTCCTTTCCAGGCAAAACTGTGGTGTTTCCCCTTGCACTACCCGTTACCTGGTGTTTATGGCAGCTGCCGATCTGATGGTCATTATTACTGAGGTTATACTGTGGAGATTACCTTTCTATTATTACCTGGAGTCTTTCCTGTGTGCAGTGTTATTGGGGCACTGTCTCGTGCAGCCACGGACTGCTCTGTCTGGTTCACCGTCACTTTCTCCTTTGACCGATTTGTGACCATTTGTTGTCAGAAGCTGAGAACAAAATATTGCACTGAGAAAGCTGCGACTGTGGTTCTGGCAACAACCTGCACCCTGTTCTGTCTGAAAAACATCCCCTTCTATTTTGAATATGAGCCTGTGAGGATAATCAACAATATGTCATTCTACTGTATAACAAAGCTAAGCTACTTCACTGAGACTTGGTGGGTGGTATTAGATTGGCTCGATACAGTTTTAACCCCTTTACTGCCATTCGCTTTAATTCTGTTGCTCAATGCTCTGACAGTCAGACACATTTTAGTGACCAGTCGAGTCCGGAAGAGGCTGAAGGGTGAGAGCAAAGGAGAGAATCACAGAGACCCAGAGATAGAGAGCAGAAGGAAGTCTGTGATTTTACTCTTCACCATCTCTGGGAGCTTCATCCTCCTGTGGTTAATTGTTGTTGCAGATTTCTTATATTATATCATTCAAGGAATCAATCCTAACTACTCGCCTTTTCTATATCACTTCAGTGCAGTTGGTTACATGCTGCAGAACCTAAGCTGTTGCACAAACACATTTATTTATGCAGCAACATTGTCTCAGTTCAGAGCGAAGATCAGTAACGCAGTAAAATACCTGGTTACACTGATTCCTTGTGTTGTGAAAAAATAAAACTCCTCAGTGAAGCCCACAAGAGGGTCCGACTGTTTCCAAACCATGAAATGATTTTGTTTTATTCACTCGTGGGATGTGGGTATCACTGACTGAGTCTGTAGTTATTCCCCATCCCTAATTGCCCCTGAGAAGGTACTGCTGAGCTGCCTTTCACACTGATGGAATCACAATATATTTGTAAATCAGGATGGTGAGTGACTCAGAGGGGAATTTGAAGGGGGTGATGTTCCCATCTATCTGCTGCCCTTGTCCTTCGAGGTGGAAGTGCTCGTGGGTTTGGAAGGTGCTGTGTGAGGATCTTTGGTGAATTTCTGCAGTGCACCATGTAGTTGGTAAACACTGCTACTACTGAGTGTCAGTGATGGAGGGAGGGGATGTCTGGGGATGTGATGCCAACCAAGCGGCTGCTTCATCCTGGATGGTTTTCTTCTGGTGGCAGAAACCAGAACAAAGCAGCTGCTTAGTTGGCACCACATCCACAAACACCCACTCCCTCCACCACTGTTTCTCAGCAGCAGCAGTGTGGACCACCTGCAAGATACACTACAGAAGTTCACCAAAGATCCTCAGACAGCATCTTCCTAACCCGCAAACTCTACCATCCAGAAGGACAAGAGCAGCAGATAGATGAGAACGGAAATCCATGCACATTCACCTCAAAGCCACTCACCATCCTGACTTGGAAATATATCACCGTCCCTTCACTGGGTCAGAATCCTGGAGCTCCCTCCCTAACAGCATTGTGGGTCTACCTACACCACACGGACTGCAGTGGTTCAACAAGGCAGCTCACCCCCACACATTATGGAGGAGCAACTGGGAACAGGCAGCGTTCCCAGCCAGGTCTGGACCAGCGATGCTCACGTCCCGCGAGTGAATAAGACAAAGTGCATGCAGGTAAATGCAGAAACAGCAGTGAATCTGATCAGCACACCACCGTCTTCACTGGGGATGTTGGGGATGGGCCAGAAATGCTATTTTAGTCAGAGATCCCCCACATCTCATGTATAAAGTAATAATGGTTGATATTGACAGTGGAATTTAGGATTAGGAACATCAACTAAAAATTGAAATTGAGCATCAGGTCAATAAGTGTCAAAGAATAGATAATGATAATTGATTGGCAGCTGATGTAAAACTTTGGTCATTATGCAAATCAGATAATGGTAATAAGACAAGAACTAATTCTGTCCCATAATTGCAAACGTAGATCGTACACTCCGAGCTGAGGTAATAAATGAGAAATTAAGATTTGTTTTATGTGTGATGAATAAGATGGGAGAAAGTGAGGACTGCAGATGCTGGAGATCAGAGCTGAAAATGTCTTGCTGGAAAAATGCAGCATGTCAGGCAGCATCCAAGGAGCAGGAAAATCGACGTTTCGGGCATGAGCACTTCTTCAGGAATGAGGAAAGTGAATAAGATGGGACAGCCACAGGGAGAGCTGTGGGAGCAGAGTCCCTGTGTATATTTAAGAATGAGAGAGTTGGATCCTTGTCGGAGCTAATTACTGCAGATGCTGGAATCTGTACTGAAAACAAAAAATGCTGGAAATCACAGCGATCAGGCAGCATCCATGGAGAGAGGGCAGGCTAATGCTTTAAGTTTATCTCCATCAGAGATAGATCCTTGACCAGTTGGGGAATCGAAGATTAAAGGAGAAAGGCAGGAACGTACCCGTAATGAATGTTGGATCAGCCACGTTCCCATGAATGGTGGAACAGTCTGGTGGGGCCAAATAAATAGTAGGTCCGAGGGGAATACTGAGGATCAAAGGGAGCTTGGATCGCTGAAGCTGTTAGCACAGGTAGACAGGATGGTTAAGAAGGCGTACGGGATGCTAGTCTTCATTAGCCAGCGATTAGAATATTGAATATAGAACACAGAATCTGAAGAGACCCCAGAATGTTGCTTCCTTATAAATTAGGCCTTCCTGAGGAAATGGAGACCATCACACATTCAGGCGAATGGGAAATGAGCAGCAGTTTATCAAGTTGTATTCCCGATGGGATGTGGAAAGGAAATGTTGTGGATATAAATTAGCAGGAGGTGGTTATTTGGGAGTAAGGAGAACTCATGTCAAAATCCAAGAACATTTTTATTGGCCTGAACTGTATAAAGATGTAGTCGAATTTTGGAGGACATTTCATATGTGTCAGGAAATTGGAAACTTTCAGGCAGTGATAAAATCAGCAACTTTAATATCAATTCCTGCATTTGGGGAACATTTTACAAGGGTGTTAATTGATCGGGTAGTGTTGTACCAAAATTAATAAAATTCACATTTAGAAGTAAGTAAATCAAATTTATTAAATCCAAACCTATTGGGAGGGGCAGCGTGATTGTGCCCCTAACCATGGAACTTGACCAGGCCGTTCCTCCTTGAACATCAGAGACAGCAGTTTTTATAGTCTGGATGGAGCATACAACAAAAGACCGCGAAAGATGTGTTCTTGTGTTCTGTACATGCACACACGGAGATCGCCATTGTGTTCTGTAAGTATTTCTTGTTTAGTTCGTTCATGTTTTCAGTTCCCCCTTGTGGTCCGAGACATGCAGGAGCATGATGAACAGACCACCATCATCCAGTAATAATCAGTGGGGTAGGATTATAACAGTTTCCCTTCCTGCTGGATATTATCAGCCTCCAGGCGGATGTGATCCGCTTGGTCAGTTATATTGTCTGAGGTATTCGGAATGTATCTGCCGCACTAGGCCCCAATAGCAGCACAGGGGCCACCTTGTGCCACTCGCAAATAGGAGAAAGTGAGGACTGCAGATGCTGGAGATCCGAGCTGAAAATGTGTTGCTGCAAAAGCACAGCAGGTCAGGCAGTATCCAAGGAGCAGGAGAATTGACGATTCGAGCATGAGGCCTTCTTCAGGAAAAAGAGCTCCACTCGCACGACAACACAACAGTACGGGTGACAATGACCTCAGCTGATACCTCGGAGATGGCCATGCTTACCGCTGCAAAGCCATCGGCAGTCTCATTAGCCAGCCTTTCCAAGGTGGAGGCCATATTGATCAGTTCCCTAGCAGCCTTAGCACTCCCATAGGCAGGGAAGGTGAACATACAGAATCGCTCGGTTTCAGTGATGGACCGTTTGGATTGAGGTGGATGCAGTTTGGGATGAAAGCGGAGGGAACTGTAATGGTAAACAAAAGGTAGCACATAGGCAAGGGAGCAAGATCCAGACCAATATGGAGGGAGCCAAGGGTAGGCCTTGACAGCACGGTCAGAGTAATTCTCATTATAAGGCCTCAGGTAATCAGTCGGAATTGAAGTCCAAATGGTTTTGTACGTTTTCCCTGTCGTCATGTTGACAACCTCAAGGCTCAGAATATTCCAGAAAGAAACGATTGGTGGGCGGACAGGGTAAGGAGCAGGGAACGGGAACATTTGCTGGTTCCGGCATTCCACCCTGATGTGGAATTAAAACAAATCGCCCCCATGGGCGTTCCTTCATCCGCGGTGTTTGTGAGGGTCAGAGCCAGAGGGGTGTATGTTAAAGGATGTAGTGAGGCCGGAACCAACCTTTATAGTTTTGCATGTTATAACCCGTGGTCTCCCAGGTGACCTCATCATTGGCAGCAGAAATGGTCTGGTCAGGGCCTCACATGAATGACCGGGGAGATTCTCTGTCAGACCGAACCCCCGCCCATCCCCCAAATGGATAAATGTGAGGATCTGTTCTGGTCCAATCACCATTCCACCGTTTTGGATTTATTAAACGGAATGGGACTCAGGGGAATCCCCCCAATAGAGTGTGCAGGGATTCGAGTACACCCAGCATTTCGAGATGCTATTTTGCTGTGTGTGCTGATAGAACATGGTTAGGTATGTATTAACATGGAACCCCGCGCCTACTCCGGGGAGCAGGACTGAGGGTGGCACAATTCATTTAGTGCTGAGGAGAGTCTGAACCATAACCTTCCTACCCACCGATGGGACCTCCGCACAATCCTCTAATTGCCTCTGTTCATCCCTCCCTCACCTTCCTGTTTGTCCCGAACTGTTTTCCACATCTCCTTCAGCTGGGTGCTCAGTTCGAGCACATAGCGATGTATTCTATCGCAGCGAGGGCCAGCATCAGAACCCTCCCATGATGATGGAATCGGGCAGTTACATTGCCCGACCTGTCATCGACTCGTAAGGGGTCAAAGCATTCAACCGGCTTGTGGTGGACTGGAGTTTGTCAGAGTCCTGCATGGCCTTAGCAAAGGAGGGTTTAAGAGTTCTGTTCATTCACCCCACCATGCCTGAACTTTGTGGATGGTAGTGTGTGTGAAATTTCAGTTTAATGCCCATTAGCTGACATGTGGTTTTTCCAACACTTCCAGTGAAATGGCTCCACGGTTGGAGTCAATCAGGGACGGAACCCAACTCCCCCACCTGGGCATCCCCTCCTCAGCTACAACCCTTGCCACAGCGTTAGCTGATCAGTTCTGGGTAGGGTAGGCCCCGACCCACCTGGTAAATTGGTCAATAATCACAAGGTAATCCGTCTTCCCATGGGACTGGGGAAGAGGTCCCATAAAATCCATCTGTAACTGCCCCCAGAGTCCCTTTGGGCGTGGCTGGTCCCCCATTCTAATTTTAATGGGCCAGCCTGGGTTGTACTGGGCACACGTCACACAGCGGCGACAGAATCGAGTGAAATCTCTGCCCATGCCCTTCCACCACCATTGCTTCCCGATGTTGGTTATCATAGCATCACGGCCCCACCTGGGAAATGCCAATGTGTAATTACATCCTGAGAAGGATCCTTTTATCCCCACTTTCAGCTCACCCCAGCCTCTCTGACTCTCACTGTGTCTGTGTCTGACCCCATTGTGTTCAAAGTGGTACAATGCCACCCCCTGTTGGCCTCCCTCTGCCACTGCACTAGAGCAGGGTTTTTTCTCTCAGGACAATTTGCTCGTGTCCCTGTCCATTCCATTGTCTGTAAACTGCATGCCCTGTTCCCTGTCCAAATTAATTCCAGCAATAACAACCCCCCCGGCCCTGACTTTACCCCCTCATATTTTGTGCCCCCATCTTGCAGTGTCCACTATTTTATGTCTCTCACTTTTGCCCTCCATAATCCCACCGTCAACAATTTTGCCCCCTGCCAATTGTACCCAGAGCTGGGGGAGTCAAAAATGAGGGGTGGGGGGAATATATTTTCTCTCATTTTGTTCCGCTCCATTTTTTTTGTTCCTCCCCAGTTTTTTGAAACTGCCCCAATTGAGCAACTTCCTCCCCCACTGACCCCACCCCCGGTTTTCTGCCCTGGCATTTTTGCCCATCCCCAGAGTTATTACCCCCACCCAACTCTTGCACTTTCCCCCAAACATTTTGCCCCCCACCACCTTGTCCTGGTCTAATTGCCCTTTCTCCATACTGCCCCCACTGCCATTCCTACCTGCATCCCCCACTGGATATAAAAGCCCCCTCTGTGTCTCCATCGTGTACAATAACTGTCTCCCCTGCCCTCCCCCCTTCACTGGGCCCTCACCCCTGGGCTGGAGGGGGTGGGGCACGGGGAGGATGCACACTGACTGACTGGCCTATAAACTGCGTGCTTTTCATGCACAGCAAGATCCCATGTTCCCCCTCCATCCTCCTCAGTGAGAAAGGGGCTTTCTCTCTCTCCCATCCCCACCCCCCCATTGGGGTGGCAATGGGAGATACAGGGAACAGCAAGATCCCACTGTGATAACAGCATGTGCAGCACCAAGTGCTACTGAGTTCAAATCTACCCTGGAACAGGAACAGCAGGACAGAGGGAGGGAGGGACAGATAGGGAGGGGGAGAGAAAGCGAGTGAGATGAGGGACAGAGAGAAAGGGAGTAGAGAAAGCGAGGGTGATGAGGGACAGAGTCTGAGGGAGGGACACAGAGTGAGCCAAGGACAGAGAAACATCCCAGGGAGAGACAGAAGGACAGAGATGGGGAGAGAGAGAGAGGCACAGTGTGAAACCAGGGAAAGAGAGAGAGAAACACCCAGGCAGAGAGAACAAAGGACAGAGAAAGATCCCAGGGACTGAAACTCCCAGGGAGAGAAACAGGGGACAGACAGGAGAGCGTGTAAAACCCAGGGAGAGAACAGGACAGAGAGAACAAAACACTTAGGGAGGAGTAGACAGGACAGAGAGAGACAGAGACAGACAGAGAGAGAGAGAGAGACAGACAGACAGAGAGAGAGAGAGAAATGCCTAAGACAGGGAGGGAGGGGGAGAGAGAAAGTAAAAGTCCAGGGAGAGAAATCCAAAGGTGAGACAGAGAGTGTGAGAGACATCCAGAGAGAGGGAGAGAATGAGGGAAGAGCAGCCACAGGAGAGAGATACAACAGACAGCTAGTGAAAGAGAGGGGGGTTGATGGTATGAAGCAGATAGAATGATCCTCAGGCAGGAACAACAAGATCCCGCAGGGTTGACACAGAGAGGGGTGTGGGGAGAGGTTAGCAGGGAGGTTGGAGATTGAACTATTCAACATTTCCAGGAAAGAGGGAGGATCCAGAGAGTTGTAGAAGGGAATCTACAGGGGAATGTGAACAGGGAGGAGATGGAAAGGATGGGGATTGAAGGAAAGATGTGGGACAGACAGAGACAGAGAGAGTGAGCTGGGGACACAAAGGGAGAGGTGGGAGCTGGACAGCAAGAGGGAGGCAGTGACATCTGTGGGATCAGACTGTGCAGCAGCTCCCTCTCCATCTTTCTGCCCCTTTGCTCCCAGCCCAGAACTTGCTCCTTGTGATAAATATCCTACAGAGACGGCCTGAACCCCACAATTCTAATGCGTGTGTGTGTGTGTGTGTGTGTGTGTGTGTGTGTGTGTGTGTAAATGGACAAGGAGACAGGCCAGTTTCTGATTGTTCTCTCTCTCTCTCTCTGAATGTTTCTGGCTCTTGTCTGACGATTCCAGGCGGCAGAAATGACTTGATTCTCTCAGTCTCTGCACCGTCCTGAGGTTCAGCTCCTGGATCCAATCTCCTCCTCTGGGAACTGACAGAGACAAATAAAAATTGATTGGAAGTAAAATTGATTGGTTCAGTTTAATTATTGCATCATTAATGCATTGCATCACATCACAGCAACATCGAAACACAAAGAAATCACAATAGACCAGTTAACCAGAGGCTAGAAATACACACAGCAAGATCCCACTGCAGCAGTGTGACATCAGACAGATCGTGTGTGTCACTGGCGTTGGTTAAGGGTTCGATTCTGTCTCCAGGACAACAGAGGGACCAACCCGACTGTTCAACAAATTCCAAACACTTGCCCCTCTGTTCGCCCCTCTCTGTAACCCCCTCACTCTCTCTCCATCTCTGATACCTCTCTATGTTCCTCCCCATCCTGTGTTGCTTCTCTCTGTCTCTATTCCTCCTTACTTACTCTCCATCTCTGAGATCTCTCTGTTCCCTCTCGCTCTCTCTCTGTCCCCTCTCTCTCCATCTCTGAGATCTCTCTTTGTGTGTTTCTCTCTAATTTAATCCTGTACACTGTAATCTTTCATCCCCTCCACTTTAAATAACAATAGCTCATTTATCATCCTACCCTCTCCATGACCCACATTCCTCTGACATTGTGACAAGACTTTACAGAGGGTCAGATATTTTGGGTATTATTTCCCTCCTCGGGAGTCCTGCCTCACAGATCCTGGAGGTTAACCTGTTTGTGTCACAATCCGAAAACCCTGGTTACTTTAAACCCAGGCTTCAAACCCATTTTAAAAACGACAGGGCCACAATCTGACAGGACCCAATTAACCAGAGGGCCCTACAAACCAGGCCTCCACACTCCCCCCACCCCCGCAGTGAAGAATAAACCTCGGGGTTATAAACAGACCACCTCTCACCTGGGCCCCACAGGCTGCAGCCTGGCAACCAGGCCTCAGGCCTCTGGCCTGTGCTCCCCTCTGGAGGTTGCTCTTGTCCAAGGCTTTCCTGGTCCCAGGCATTTTGGATCTTCACTTTCCAGCTTTCCCAACAAAGGTTCTTTGGGATAAAAGGGAGAAAAGATAATATGGGGAGGTCTGAAATTTCCTGCTGTACTTGTAGTTTCCAAACTCTAACTCACTGTCTTTATCCCTGTCTGCCTGTTTGTTTTTATCTCTCTCTCTCTCTGTCTCTCTCTTCTCTGTCCCTGTCTGTCTCTCCCTGCTCTGCTCTACATGCAGCCATTTCCAACTTGACCTTCAATCTTTTATTCCTTTCCTTTTCTCTAATATATTGGCAGAGTTTCGGAATTTCATTCATTTCGGAACACACACATATGTCAGCTGCTCAACACCCACATTCCTCCCTCTCTGCTACACCCTTCCCTCCCCAACACAAACTCCCCCCACCCCCCACCCCCACATAGTACTGGGAAGATAGGGGGACCATATGCAAGTTTGGTCAAGGGGGAAGTGTCAGTGATGGTCTGAGTCCATGTAACATCACTGAAATGTCTGTGTGTGTGTGTGTCTGTCCATCTGAGTGCACAGTTTCAGTGTCAATGTTGTCACTCCATAATGTGACTGTGTGTAAATCACGTCTTATGTCCCTGTCCCAGTAATGATCCACAAACCATACACCGTCCCTCACTCTCATTCACCCACACTCTCACACGTGTACACACACACACAGCCTGGCACACTACATACAGTCCTTCACACACACATACACACACACAAACACACTGGTCCCAAGAGATATCCACACTGATGTGCACACTTGCACACATAGGCACTCACAATCCAAGCCTGGCACATTACATTCGGTTCTTGACACACACACACTCTCTCTCTCACAAACACACACGTCCCATCAGATATCCACACTGATGTGCACACTTACACACACAGGCACTCACAATCCAAGACTCCCACTCTTACAGACGAATGCATACTCTAACAATTTCTCATCCACTATGACAATCACACATACACTCTCTCACACACACTCACTGTCTCTCATATGCACACACTCACTGACACACAGGCATACACAGACTCACTGTCTCTCACACTCACTGACACACTCACTGTCACACACTCTTGCTCACACATGCTCACACTCACACTTACATACTCACTCGCACACACGCTGTCTCACATATACTCTCACACATACATTCTCGCGCTCTCGCACACATACACTCTCATTCTCTCGAATACGTGCACACCCGTTCTCTCCCAATTGCACACACTCTCTCTCTCTCACCCTACATTCTTTCCCTCGCACATGCACATTCTCTTTCTCACTTGTAGACACTCTTTGTCTCTCACATGTGCACACCATCTCAAAGCACACACACTCTTTCTCACTTGTGTACACTCTTGTTCTCTCTCATACACACTTTCTCTTACACACACACTCTCACAAACACACTTTC
Organism: Hemiscyllium ocellatum; assembly: GCF_020745735.1. NCBI lineage: Eukaryota > Metazoa > Chordata > Chondrichthyes > Orectolobiformes > Hemiscylliidae > Hemiscyllium > Hemiscyllium ocellatum. The sequence goes on from NC_083444.1 coordinate 18,354,179, forward strand.
CCTCGCACACATGCAAACTCTCTGTCACACATAAATTCTCTCTGTCTCACATGCACACTTTCTCTCGCACACGGGCACAGTCTTTCCCTTGAACATGCGTGCACTTTCTCACACGCGCGCACACTCTTTTTCTCGCGCACGTTCACACTCTTTCTCTTGTGCACGTTCACAGTTTCACACACGTTCACACTCTGTCTCACACATTATCTTTCTTACTCTCACACACTCTTTATCTTTCACACGTGCTCACACTCTCTTTCTCACTTGCGTACACCCTTTGTCTCTCTCTCACACACTTTCATGCTCATGCTTTCTTTCTCTCCCAAGCGCGCACACCTTCAATGAGCTGTCTCTATTTTCTGCAAAGGGAATTCACATTTTGATGATGCATTAATGCAGCACAGAAAACAGCTTTTGAGACATTCCTCACTGTGACAGGAATTCAGCCCCAATCTGAAACTTGGAGAGATGTAACAGAACAGAAATGACCCAGCAGCTTTCTCTGTTCCTCTCCCAATGTAACATTTGACTGGTTAGTTTATCTTGTCTTCAGTCTATTATCCAACAAGCATCCCTTCACATCTCCCATTATTTCAGTTCTACTGCCATTTCACCAGACTCCCCACATCGAAACCATCCCCATCTAAATCTCCAGGCCAAGGTAGAGAGTGGTGTTAGATACAGAGTAAAGCTCCCACTACCTGAAATGTTTCATATTTCCTGCCCACATTCAGTGTGGGGTTAGATATTGATTAAGTCACCCACTTCCCTCATCCTGTCCTCATCAAACACACTCAGGGCAGCTCCATGACTGGGTTAGAACACTCGGGGCAGCTCCATGACTGGGTTAGATAGAGAGTATGTGTCAATCCACACTTTCCCCATCTGAATCTCCCAGAGTTGGGTTGGATTAAGTTAGATACAGAGTAAAATTCACTCCACACCTTGCATTCAAACACTCCCAAGCAGCGACAGCACTGAGATAAGACACAGAGCAAAGATTTCTTGACACTGTTCCCCCATCAAACACTCCCAGGCCAGGGGCAGCACGGTGTCAGATACAGAATAAATCTCCCTCTTGACTGACCCATCAAACATTCCTCGCCCAGTGACAGCACAGGGTTAGCTACAGAGTAAATCTCACTCTACACTGTCCCATCAAACACTCCCAGGACAGGAATAGCACAGGTTTAGCACACAGAGTATATTTTGCACTGCAGCATCTCCATCAAACACTCCCAGGACAGGGAACACAAGGGGTTTGGAGCAGTGCAAATCTCCTTCTCCATTGTCCCATCAAACACTCCCAGGACAGGGAACCCCAGGAGTTTGATGCAGGGTAAATCTCCCTCTCCACTGTCCCATCGAACACTCCCAGGACAGGGACAACATTAGACAATAGGTGCAGGAGTAGGCCATTCTGCCTATCGAGCCTGCACCACCATTCAATACGATCATGGCTGATCATCCTTAATCAGTATCCTGTTCCTGCCTTATCTCCATAACCCTTGATTCCACAATCCTTGAGAGCTCTATCCATCTCTTTCTTAAATGAATCCAGAGACTGGGCCTCCACTGCCCTCTGGGGCAGAGCATTCCACACAGCCACCACTCTTTGGGTAAAGACGTTTCTCCTCATCTCTGTCCTAAATGGTCTACCCCATATTTTTAAGCTGTGTCCTCTGGTTCGGCACTCACCCATCAGCGGAACCATGTTTCCTGCCTCCAGAGTGTCCAATCCTTTAATAATCTTATGTCTCAATCAGATCCTATCTCAGTCTTCTAAAGTCAAGTGTATACAAGCCCAATCGCTCCAGTCTTTCAGTGTAAGGTAATCCCGCCATTCCAGGAATTGACCTCGTGAACTTACGCTGCACTCCCTCAATAGCCAGAATGTCTTTCCTCAAATTTGGAGACCAGAACTGCACACAGTACTCCAGGTGTGGTCTCACCAGGGCCCTGGACAGCTGCAGAAGAACCTCTTTGCTTCTATACTCAATCCCTCTTGTTATGAAAGCCAGCATGCTATTAGCCTTCATCACTGTGAGAGTTGGAGTAATGATTCAAGATGTGCATAAGCATAAGGGGCAAGAAGGTGACCAAAAGAAAATGGCCGACATATGAATTTGACTAACTTAGCTATAGCAGCAGCACTAACACATAGTAGGTAGACAAGTTGCAGCTGAACCACAAGGTCAGCAGAAGTCAGAAAACAAGCAGCTAGACAGATAACAGAATAATGAAGCCCCTTGACAGATAACGAAACCAGACAATGGGCGACCTTACTCATAGCAAAACACGTCCAGGCAGGAAAAACCACAAGGCTGACATTTATGTCAGAAACGAACCTCGTGACTGATAACGAAGGACAACCGTTGAGAAACAACTTGAAGTGGACAATGGGCGGTTGTCAGCTGCCTGGGAAAATTGTAAACACTTGAGGGGGGGCAGGTGTCCAGCTGCGCTTGAAACAAGTAATGGAAAAGTACCGGTTACTCAAGATTGAGAATCACCTGACTCAACAGGGGGTGGAGTTTAAGGGTATATCAGGGGATGCTTTGTAACGATCAGGGTCCCTTTCTTTGAGGGGTACCCAACTCTGCAGACTTGCTAATTGCTAATAAACTTTGTTTTCCTGAATTTGTCTTGAGCTGACTTTTTACGTCTCACAACTTGGGGGCTCCTGTCCGGGATCGACACTCCGGCTGCGAGGGGATCGAGAAAGGACATCGGGGAAGGTGCACCCTGCCGAGTTCGGCAGTCCCTGAGTGCTTGCTCGTCGCCGCGCGGCTTGAGCGAGTGATATCCGGAAGGCTCAGGAAAACAAAGGAGGGGTGTGGCCGAGGCAGTGGGGACGGTTAACGATCGAGTAATTTCGGTGCACCGAACCCAGGTAAGAAAACTTACAGAGGCCGTGTTTCCGGAGGACTGGGGGCCTACGGAGTGCCTGTAGATTTTTCTACAGAGACGTGGGACTCAGGAATCTAGAGGCCGGGGCCCGTCTGTGAGAGGTTTTGCAGAGACCGTGTTTGCGGAGGTACGTGGACCTATGGGGTGCCTGTGATCTATTTCACAGAGACGTGGGACACAGAAATCCAAAGACCGGGGGTGCCTGCAAAAGGAACCTGGGCGATCGCGGGACAAAGGTCCGGGAACTGTTGTAGCCCCATTAAACTCAAATTATATAAGACAACTGAAGTTTTTTTTTACCAGCAGCTTGCAGTAAGACCGACAGAGAGAGAGAGAGAGTGCGAGAACTGCTCGCAAAACATTTAACCCTCTGTGATTCGGTTTGAATGCACATTGGTTTGTTGGTGATTGAATGAGGAAGTTTTATTCACTGGAGCTTGAGTTCCAGGATTGTTTTAAATGTGATCTTTATGTAAACTTAACATGATTTATTTTCAATATGTGAAGGACAGTTGTAGTTTCAGTTCAACAGTAGACTGTCGGGAAAAAAAAGACGATAACTTCCATGGTTATTATCTGAGACCTGGGATTCGGCCATTAGAATTTTTTTTTAAACTTGAATTGACAAATTATTGTAAGACAGCTCTGATTATTTTACGACCTAATGTATTGTAATTGAGAAATAATTGGTCAGGAGTACATAAGAAAACTAATTTTGGATCTAAATTAGGGTACTAAATCTGGGTGAATACAGTGGATTTTAAAATTGGGAACTGTATGCATTTTACATTTTAAATATTAAATACTGAATAAATGGACGTAAATATATAAATATGTTTACAAGTTAGGAACAGGCTTTAAAGTTAGTCAAGCATGAATTAATAAATTGGTGTTTGAGGATATGAGAAGCTAGGAACATTGCAATATTTCTTAAAAAAAAGGAAGAACGTATCGACTAAAGTGCCGATAGGGGACAAGGAGATTGGGTTTGTGTGTGACCCCCTCACCAGTGGGGAGGTCGGAACATTTAAAAGGAAATGACGGTCCTGGATGAGAATCCGATAGGATTGTCAGAACAAATTAATTTTTGAGGCCCAGTCTGTATATGTGGGCTGAGTTAATGTCTATTTTTGAATATACTATTTACTGGGGGAGAAAGGAGACTTATATGGGGATACTGGATAGGGAAAGTGTTAATTGAGATTAAAAAAAACTAGTAGCAGTGCCGGTATTAAGCTTGCCGGACAATTTGGCATGAGAGGGGGATGGTTAGGGGTGAAGACAAATATCCCCTTCAGAACCCTAACTGGGACCACCACAATATAGGAGGGTGGAATAATATGTTAGACATGCAAAATTTGATAATCCAAGGGATACAAACTTGCATCCCCAAACAACAAAATTTAGCCAAGGTTTTCGACCTGAGGCAGGGAAAGGACGAGTCTCCCTGTGCGTTCTTACACAGATTAAGGGAGTCGGTTAGGAAATGTTCGGGTGTAGACCCAGATGGGGAAATAGGATGACGGATGATAAAGGTTCACTTCGTGACAAAGGCATGGCCTGATATCCAGAAGAAGTTACAGAAGATAGAGAACGGGAGCGGTAGAAATGAGTCGGAGTTGTTACAGGAGGTTCAGAAGGTATTTGTATAGAGAGACATAGTGGCGGAGGAACGGAAGGCTAAGATAATGGTAGCAGTAGTAAGGGAGGACTGTATGAAAGACAAAAGGATTCGGATAAATAAGGTGGTTATCTAAATCTGAATATTTATGTCTTTGTGGGCCGGCCCCCGATAGGAATTTTGTGTTGGTGAAGATTTATGTGTGTCTTTGTGTGTGTAAATTTGATTGTAAAAAAGTCTCTGTGGATGTGAGAATTTGTGTTTGTGTATGGATTTTTTTTAAAAAGGCTTCTCAGCTAACAAGCAGTTTAACACTTTGTGCTCTGGCTTGAATTCATCTGTTTGTTAATGGTTTTATGTGTGAAACTTGTTGTTTGTCATTTGATTCAGTGTGCTATTTTTGATTGTAATTTTATGAATGCTCAACATTATTTTTTTTTCTCATGATATGATTTTATTAGAACTTAAGGAGGACCCTGATACTGGGAGAAAACAGCAGTATAGGTGGACTGTCTTAGCTGAAGGTTTTACCGAGTCACCAAACTTGTTTGGACAGATCCTAGAACAAGTTCTTGAGGGCTTGACTTTAAGACCAACTTTAAAGTTAATTCAGTATGTGGACGACCTCCTGTTGTCCGGTCCCACCCAAACTGACACACAGCAGGGAACCAATGATTTATTAAACTACCTTGCAGTGAAGGGATTGCGAGTTAGTCAGAACAAACTACAGTATGTGGAACAGGAAGTAAGATATTTAGAGCATTTGATCAGTCAAGGGCAGAAGAGAATAAGCCCCGAAAGAGTAAAGGGAATTGTAGAATTAGGACTACCCCGAACTAAGAGGGAACTCCGAAAGTTCCTGGGTTTGCTGGTTATTGCAGACTCTGGATAGATAATTATGCTACAAGCAGTAGCAGCCACTGCTAAGCTAGTGGAAGAAAGCCAGAAACTGACGTTTGGAACACCACTGACTGTGGTTACTCCTCACCAAGTCCGTACTATTCTGAATCAAAAAGCGGGACGATGGCTCACAGACTCCCGAATCCTGAAATATGAGGCAGTGCTCTTAGATAGAGAGGACCTTAAGATAGAGGTGGGTGCATGTTCAAATCCGGCTGACTTCTTATGGAAAGGAGGACCATTCATGAGATTGAGTGCAAGGTAGTAATAAGTTAGAACAATTCCAAATTCACACGACATGAGGGGTGGTATCCACCTTCAGGAAAATGAGGCAGGGGAGCAGTGGCTCCGGAACAGATGTACAAAGAAATAGGCTGCTGATAAGGCAGGGGGGAACAGAAACTCTGAGGGTAGATGCGAATTAATATGGGTAACTTGAGAGTGAGTTTCAGGACGTTGAGACAGTAAGTAGACTGTATTGCGCTGAGATTGTTCGTGGGGGCTATACGGCGCGTGGGGCCACATTGAAAAACGGTAGGTAGGGAGCGGGAGCTCCGGGGGCGGATGCGCCCAGACACAGGGAAAACATTACATTTGACAACTGCGATGTGCTTGAAAGAATTAAAATGTTACTGACAACCGACCCTGAACAGTTCCATATGTAGAGCAGTGACCTCCGGGAAAAAGGGGGGAAGATCTGCCACATGGGGACTGCCCAGCAGTACTGGAGACTGCGAGTGGAGATAGTTGGGGAAAAGAATTAGCACTTGAAGACCTGGTGGTCGAGGGGAGGTCGCTATGAGCTCCGATGCGCAGACACAGGAGACAGTGACAGGCAGACATAGACAGAGAGACCAACACCGTATGAGAGAGAGAGAGAGAGACTGGCTGTGTGTGAGGACCTACAGAGAGAGAACGGAAGCTATTACATTTTGTTGTGTCTCTGGCTGAAAGTCATCTGTTCGTTAGTGCATGAATGTTTGAGTGTTTATCACCGAGAGCTTGAGTCACGAGATATGTGTATCTGTAAATATGTTGAGACCCTGGGCTTCGCTGTTTCTTGTTTATTTCACCAGGGACTCCTGACTCAGACACCACCTCTGGATTTCGCTGCACACTATTGAACCCGGTGAAGGGGTTTTGATCAAACATTGACAACAGTTAACTCTCGAACTTGTGTGGGACGGCCCGTTCCTAGTACTCCTCACCACTGAACGGCGGAGAAAGGCTGGCAAAGGGCCAGTACCCTCTCCAGTTAAGAAAGGAGTCTGGACAGCCGAATCAACACGTGACCCACTGAAACTCAGACTGAACAGACTTTGATTAACTGACTATACTATGGCGACGTGAGTGCGGGGACTGTTTCTTCAGAATTGTATGTTAATCTTGTTTTGTGCTTTGATATATTGTTTAAGTTCTTAGCACTAGTCAGAATTATGCTGCTATTCCTGTTACTTCTGAGTTTTGCTCATATATCTTTTTCAGATGTTGTGTTAATGATTTCTGTTTCGGAATTTCCACAAGTTATAAAAATTGATGCTTGCAGCCTAAGTAGAATGCCCAGATGTAGAGTTTCAAAGGGAATATCTTTCCTCCAAGATATTTCTTCACACCCTACCGAACCGCAAAAGCCACCGCCTAGCATCACTATCCATAGAGCCCCCTTTAGCCCAGCCCTAAACTGTTTTGACAGGAAGTGTCATCCTATATATATCTCACCATTAAAAATACTTCCTCTGAAGACTCATTTCCCCATAAAAATGGGTCCCAACTCCTTAGTAAAGATTTAAAGATAGAGATGACAGTGTATGGGAAGCGTTTTGTGGGCTGCTGTTTTTGAATTGGCATCGGACGGGGACAGCCTTTGGGATTCCTTGATTCTAAACTGCAACCTTTAACCCCTTACACTGATCCAAACTCACTGCAGGTTATAGAGGTTAAAGACCTGAGACAGACTCTTGAAATAGAAACAGGATATGGAGAAACAAATGCCTGGATTGAATGGGTTAAATATACTGTAAAAAGTCTGAACAAAAGCAATTGCTATGCATGTGCCTCCGGTAGGACAGTGTCTCAGGTAGTTCCCTTTCCGCTCGGGTGGGAGCGAAACAAACAGGGCATGGAATGCATGATAGCCCTATATCAAGATGAGACTGCATGGAAAAATCCGAATTGTGCCTCTTTGTCTTTGATGTTCTCTTCCTTAAAAGGACATAAGAGGCAAGCTCCCCCTGTGTTTTCTGCCGCTGTTGGGAATCACACATCGTGTGTTTATAGACAGGGTGGATCTATTGATTTGGGGAGCTGAGATTGTGTTCGGTGATTAAAAACGTTACTGAAGCAGTGGAAGGAAGAAATTACTCATCTTTAAACGTTCCCCGAGCGGATCTGTGGTGGTATTGTGGAGGGAAAATACTGAGACCCACCCTGCCCCCTGATTGGAAGGGGATATGTGCAATTGTACAATTGGCAATACCATTCACCCTGGGATTTGAAAGAGAACATTTAGTTGGGAAAAAAGGAAGAGATAAGAGATCACTGCTATCCACTTATTTTGATAAAGTGATTTATCTTGATTCAATAGGGGTCCCTAGGGGAGTGCCTGATGAGTTCAAAGCTCGTAACCAGACTTCAGCAGGCTTTGAATCATCCCTATTCTGGTGGGTTACTATTAATAAGAATGTGGATTGGATAAACTACATTTATTATAACCAAGCACGGTTTATTAACCATACTAGAGATGCAGTAAAGGGTTTGGCCGAATAACTGGATGCCACCAGTCGTATGGCTTGGGAAAATAGACTGGCCTTGGACATGCTCTTAGCTGAAAAGGGGGGCGTTTGTGTCATGATAATCTCTCAATGTTGTACTTTTATTCCCAACAATACGGCCCCTGATGGCTCGGTGACCCGTGCCCTGGAAGGTCTCCAGGCACTGGCTGATGAGATAGCTGAGAATTCAGGTGTAAATACTAATTGGACTGGCTGGCTAGAGTGGTGGTTCGATAAATGGAAGAGGGTGATGGTCTCAGTGGTGATTACACTTCTGTTGGTAATCGGGATTTTAGTTGCTTTGGGCTGTTGTATAATTCAATGTCTGCGTGGTCTAATTACCCGCCTTATTGAGACTACTTTGATTAAGAGTGACCTGCATACAGTTGTGGGCATTCACCTTCAAGCTGATGCAAATGATCCTGAGGCTGATTGGAATAGACAGGCCATGATTATGTTGCAGAAATTACAGACTGTATAAAAAGACAGGGGGGATTGATATGGTTAATGTAATTTCTGCAGTTTCATGCATTCACACACACACACACACACACACACACACACCTCACACATAACCCACACACATACACACACCTAAACACACTCACTCACACACATACATACACACACACATACACACACCTACACACACCTACACACACACACTCACACACACATACATACACACACACTCACTCACACACCTACACACACACTCACTGTACTAAAACTGAGGTTTAATGAATAAAAGCTAAATTATGAAACTAATGATCGACTAGGCCATAATGAAGCATGAACTAGAAGTCACCTCTGTTATGCCAGGAACATGGTAACCTTGGGCAAGAAACCAAGGAATGCTTCAGTTAGACACAGAGGGCAAAATACAATGAAAGCTCTTTTCATGACATCAATAAATGTTATAACTAGTAGCAGAAATTGTAAAATAATATAACATTTTAATTAAAGAAATTGGCAGAGAAAAGCGTGAAATGCTTTAACCAATGGAATTGTCATTAATGATTTTTAATGTAAGAAAAATCCATAGCGTGAGATGTTTAAACCAATGAAATTATCACCAATGTATTTGAATGGAAAAATAATGTATAAGTATTAGTGCTGTAAAATCTCCCGTTGCGACTTCCGAAGTCCCTTTTGGAACTCGCCCAATCTTCGAAGATTGAATAAACATCTGTTGCTCCGTTTGTGTGTGTCTCGCAGTATTTCGATTTGCCACGGGAGAAGTGATAGCCGGTGGGGATAAGGGCTGATACCAGTCAACTTGGAGTTCGCCTTTTTGAACTTAACCTTGCGGACAGTCTCCCTTGATACAAGGGTTAAAGGACAGTCCGCGGTTGGCAGAGTTCGGAGGCAGGACCCGGTTGTTCTGAATCAGATCCCTAGAGTTAGAATAGTTAGCCAAGTGTCAGGAACTATTCTCCGGAGATTCAGAAAGCCTAGACAGAAATCACTTATAACACCCTCCACTTTAAATAACGACGGCACATTTATCATCCTACCCTCTCTATGACCCACATTTCCTCTGACATTGTGATAAGGCTTTACAGAGGGTCAGATATTTTGGGTATTATTTCCCTCCTCGGGAGTCCTGCCTCACAGATCCTGCAGGTTAACCTGTTTGTGTCACAATCCCAAGACCCTGGTTACTTTAAACTCAGGCTTCAAACCCATTTTAAAAATGACAGGGCCACAATCTGACAGGACCCAATTAACCAGAGGGCCCTACAAACCAGGCCTTCACACTCCCCCCACCTCCGCAGTGAAGAATAAACCTCGGGGTTATAAACAGACCACCTCTCACCTGGGCCCCACAGGCTGCAGCCTGGCAACCAGGCCTCAGGCCTCTGGCCCGTGCTACCCTCTGGAGGTTGCTCTTGTTCAAGGCTTTCCTGGTCCCAGGTATTTTGGATCTTCACTTTCCAGCTTTCCCAACAAAGGTTCTTTGGGATAAAAGGGAGAAAAGATAATTTAGGGAGGTCGGGGCGGTGAGCGAGAGCACTTTGATGCAGAATTACACAGCAAGATCCCAGTTTTTAAAGCGGCCCCTGCACCCCCCATAACTCATCCCCAGTACATTGCAGACTATCACAACAACATCAAAATACAAACAAATCAGAAGACAGCAATTAACCAAAACAAACACATGCACCAAACAGGGAGAGCTGCTTGTTCTCAACAGCGACAGAGAAAACAGCTCATTTGAAGAATAAATCTAAATAATTTTTGTCCACATTTATCTTCCTTCGTGGATAGGTTTATGAAGAAAAACACCTTTGACCACAAGTCCATCAGGAAGTGGTCAGCACGTAGTGTCCTCAAGACCCTTCGGGAAAAGGAGAGGTCGAATCCTATCGAGTGGTTCCCTGAGCAGACTGTCAAAGCCATTTGGCAGAATGCCTCATCGCCAGAAATTTCCAGCAAGCACCAAGACACGGCTTGGCTGGTGGTGAGAAGGGCTCTGCCTGTGAGATCCTTTATGCACGCCCGGACTCTCAGCCGCACCGCACGCTGCCCTCGAAACGGCTGCGGGGAGGACAAGACTGTCACACACCTCCTTCTGGAATGTGCCTATGCAGAGGAAGTCTGGAGAGGAATGCAGTGGTATTTGTCAAGGTTCGTCCCGAGCAACTCAGTGAAGGACGCTCTCTGGGCGGTCCGAAACCTGTTGATCTTCCAGCTGAAGGAGTTGACCCCGACGAGTGTTGCAGACTGGCACATTCCAAGGTCCAGGACTACGTCCTGGAAGCTAGGGGCAAATGCCACCAAGGAGCGGTGGGGAAAGACCACCGTATAACATCTGCCTGCTAACAGGGGGCCCATGCAGTCATTTGGGCTCTGCTGATGCTTCAGCTAATTATATGGACATATGGTTGAAAAATGTACAGACCTGTATAAAAATGATAAAGTCAGATCTCTGTATGTAAATGTTTACATGTGTATGGCATGACCAACCGTACAGACCATCAAATTATTTTATGAATAAAGTATATTTTTGAAATTAAAAAAATCTTCACTGAGTAGTTTGTGGACTCCACCCCTGCAATCACTGACACATTGTAACGTCTGTCAGTCTGCTCCCTGGGGTGCTCTCTGTGTCATTGAGATGTTAATTCCCAGGACAGGAGCCTTGTTTGATCTTGCTGCCCACTGAGATGTTAATTCTGGGACAGTAAAGTGTTACTGTTCCTGGTTTGTTCAACTCTGTTTGAAGCCTTGTTAGTTGTGCCAGTGCAGTTTGAACATGTTTAACATTGGTACCAACCTAGCGTCTAAGAGCCAGCCTTTAGACCCCCTGATACACACAGGTCTGGGAAGAGAGGGGAATATTTGCTGAGGATCCCTTGAAACTTTCCTGCTGTACCTGGAGTTTCCAAACTCTAACTCACTGTCTCTATCCCTGTCTGCCCGTTTGTTTCTCTCTCTCTCTCTCTCTCTGTCTCTCTCTTCTCTGTCCCTGTCTGTCTCTCCCTGCTCTGCTCTACATGCAGCCATTTCCAACTTGTCCTTCAATCTTTTATTTCCTTTCCTTTTCTCTAATGTATCGGCAGAGTTTGGGAATTTCAAACATCAATCACATGCCAGCCGCTCAACACCCACATTTCCCCCTCTCTGCTACACCCCTCCCTCCCCAACACACACACACACACACACACACCTGGGAAGATAGGGGGACCATATGTAAGTTTGGTCAAGGGGGAAGTGTCAGTGATGGTCTGAGTCCATGTAACATCACTGAAATGTCTGGGTGTGTGTGTGTGTATGTGTGTGTCTGTCCATCTGAGTGCACAGTTTCAGTGTCAATGTTGTCACTCCATAATGTGACTGTGTGTAAACCACGTCTTATGTCCCTGTCCCAGGAATGATCCACAAACCATACACCGTCCCTCACTCTCATTCACCCACACTCTCACACGTGTACACACACACAGCCTGGCACACTACATTCAGTCCTTGACACACACTCTCTCTCTCTCACACACACACATGTCCCATCAGATATCCACACTGATGTGCACACTTACACACACAGGCACTCACAATCCAAGACTCCCACTCTTACAGACAAATGCATACTCGAACAATTTCTCATACACTATGACAATCACACATACACTCTCTCACACACTCACTGTCTCTCATATGCACAACACTCACTGACACACAGACATACACAGCCTCACTGTCTCTCACACTCACTGACACACTCACTCTCACACACTTGCTCACACATGCTCACACTCACACACTTACATACTCGCACACACGTTGTCTCACATATACTCTCTCACATACATTCTCACGCTCTCGCACACATACACTCTCATTCTCTCAAATACGTGCACACCCTTTATCTCCCAATTGCACACACTCTCTCTCACCCTACATCCTTTGCTTCGCACATGCACATTTTCTTTCTCACAGGGGCAGCATGATGTCAGATACAGAGTAAATCTCCTTCTCGACTGTCCCATCAAACATTCCTCGCTCGGTTACAGCACAGGGTAAGCTACAGAGTAAATCTCACTCTACACTGTCCTATCAAACACTCCCAGGACAGGAATAGCACAGGTTTAGACACAGTGTATAGTTTGCTCTGCAGCGTCTCCATCAAACACTCCCAGGACAGGGAACACAAGGTGTTAGATGCAGGGTAAATCTCCCTCTCCACTGTCCCATCAAACACTCCCAGGACAGGAACAATATTAGACAATAGGCGCAGGAGTAGACCATTCTGCCCGTCGAGCCTTCACCACCATTCAATATGATCATGGCTGATCATCCTTAATCAGTATCTTGTACCTGCCTTGTCTCCATAACCCTTGATTCCACGATCCTTGAGAGCTCTATCCAACTCTTTCTTAAATGAATCCAGACACTGGGCCTCCACTGCCCTCTGGGGCAGAGCATTCCACACAGCCACCACTCTCTGGGTGAAGAAGTTTCTCCTCATCTCTGACCTAAATGGTCTACCCCGTATTTTTAAGCTGTGTCCTCTGGTTTGGCACTCACCCATCATGAGAACCATGTTTCCTGCCTCCAGAGTGTCCAATCCTTGAATAATCTTATATGTCTCAATCAGATCCCCTCTTAGTCTTCTAAACGCAAGGGTATACAAGCCTACTCGCTCCATTCTTTCAGTGTAAGGTAATCCTGCCATTCCAGGAATTGACCTCGTGAACCTACGCTGCACTCCCTCAATCGCCAGAATGTCTTTCCTCAAATTTGGAGACCAGAACTGCACAAAGTATTCCAGGTGTGGTCTCACCAGGGCCTTGTGCAGCTGCAGAAGAAACTTTTTGCTTCTATACTCAATCCCTCTTGTTATGGAGGCCAGCATGCTATTAGCCTTCTTCACTACCTGCTGTACCTGTATGCTTACCTTCATTGACTGGTGTACAAGAACACCCAGATCTCACTGTGCTGCTCCTTCACCTAAATTGATTCCATTTAGGTAGTAATCTGCCTTCCTCTTCTTGCCACCAAAGTTGATAACCATACATTTATCCACATTAAACTGCATCTGCCATGCAACTGACCACTCACCTAACCTGTCCTGGTCACCCTGTAATCTCCCAACATCTTCATCACATTTCACCCTGCCACCCAGCTTAGTATCATCAGCAAATTTGCTAATGTTATTACTAATACCATCTTCTATATCATTAACATATATTGTAAAAAGCTGCGGCCCCAGCACTGATCCCTGCAGTACCCCACTGGTCACTGCCTGCCATTCCGAAATGTAGCCGTTTATCACTACTCTTTGTTTCCTATCAGCCAACCAAGTTTCAATCCAAGTTAGTCCTTTGCCCCCAATACCATGCGCCCTAATTTTGCTCACTAACCTCCTATGTGGGACTTTATCAAAAACATGGGGTTAGGTACAAAGGGGTTTGTGTGGGGGAGATCTTGATCCACCCAGATAGTCCCATCAATTACACAGGGAGATTGATGGACTGGGTGAATGGGCAAACTGTGTTGGATGGAGTTCAGTGCAATCATGTGGTTATCAGGTTGGAGTACATAGAGGGAGCAGAATGGAGGGTTACAAGAACTATCTTGGGCCTTGGGATTACATTCTGAGGAGAGATTGGGGCCGGTTTCCTGTCGCACTCAGAAGGCTAAGGGATGATCTAATCAATATCTTCAAGATATGAACAGTACCAGACAGGATCGATCAAGATCAATGATTCCCACTGGTTGGAGATTCTCGAAGGAGAGGGAACAGAGTCTGAGAATGTGGTCCCAGAGCGTTCAGGAGGGATGTTAGGAAGCACTTTGACACACAAAGGGTGGGAGAGGTGTGGAATTCTCTTCCACAAACAGCAGTGGATGATGGATCAGTTGTTCAGGTTAAATCTGACACACTGTTCCCATCAACACTCTCAGGATAGGGACTGTGTGTGGTATAGGTAGACTCCAAGAATCCCTACAGAGTGGAAACAGGCCCTCAGGCCCAACAAGTCCACACCGACCCTCCGAAGAGTAACCCACCCAGACCCATTCCTCTCTCCTATTATCTGGAATTATCCCTGACTTATGCACCTAATTTAAACATCCCTAAACACTGTGGGAAATTTAGCATGACCATTTCACTCTGACCTGCGCATCTTTGGAGTGTAGGAGGAAACCGGACCACCGGGAGGAAACCCATGCAGACACAAGGAGAATGTGCAAACTCCACACAGACAGTCGCCAGAGGTTGGAATCGAACCCGGGTCCCTGGTGCTGTGAGGCAGCAGTGCCAAACTCTGAGCCACCCTGCCACCCCTCAGCAGTAAAGCTCCCTTTAGTGTATCCCATCTAATACTTCCAGGGAAGGAGTTACAAACAGAATAAATCTCCTTCTACCCTGCCCCCATCATTCCCCCCCTGGTTAGGTAAAGCATTGAGTTTGATACAGAGTAAAGCTCCCTCGATGAGATCACAATCAAAACATTTAACGGCAGGTATAATCTGATGAGAGATGCTGATTGAAACTTGGCCCCACCTCTCCCCATCTTACACACACACAAAACAAAAATGGAAGAACTCCACACATTCAACACCAATTTCTTTGTTTGACACTCTGTTCTGTTCTGATTCACTGTTAGATTGCTGGCTCTGAACATCCACACGGACAGTCGTCCTAATCTTATGTGACATGTCCTGCTCCAAAACACCGCGTCTAATTTGAATCCGGAGTGTGATACAGGAGCCTCTCAGTGTCGGAGGGAGGTGAGTCTTGAGCCTGACCCAGTTGTGTGAATGTCCTGTGTTCATCTGACATCCAGGGATTCTTTAATGGAGCTTTCATATTTGGAAATCCCAATATATTTGGTCATTGCGTGACCCTGTGTAAACTCTGTGGCGAGTGTGTGCGTGTGTGTGTGTGTCTGTGTGTGTGTGTATGTGTACGTATGTGTGTTTATGTGTGTGTGAGTCTGTGTGTATGCATGTTGGTGTGTGTGTATGTGTGTTTGTGTCTGTATGTGTGTATATGCGTGTGTGTGTGTGTGTCTGGGTGTGTGGGTGTGTGTGTCTGTGTGTGTGTGTGTGTGTGTGTGTGTTCCCACCAGGGCCTTGCATTATTGGATGAAATATGTCTTTAAACCAGGACTTATTAAACATTCAACAATATTTTCCAGTTCCTAGTACACAAGTTGCAGAAAGCCAATGTGATGATGTCACCCAATTGTAGAAGAGTTTTTGAGACATGTTCCTTTCTCTTGTGCTGACAGAATTCCAGATCCATAACTGAATCCTTCTCTGTTCCTGTCCCCAGGTTAACACTGTACCATTTAGTCTGGATTGTCCCTCCTCAGTCTGAGATTCAAAGACCATCACTGCCCATCTCACTGTCTTCCATCTGCAGGAGGCTGAGAGATGATCACGGACAAACTGTGAGGGGGCCGTTTTAATCCACAATACCAGGACAAAAGATTTCGAAGATGTCAACCATCTCAGGTATGTTGATGGCAGCCATTTCATGTTAGCTCAGCGCTGACATTGACTTTATTATCAGGGAGAGGCTGGAAAGAGTGGGGACGTGGAGAGTGCATGTGTATCTGAGTGCAATATCGGTACACCAGAATGATAGCTGAACAGAAAGGGGTCACTGGGAAGGGTGGGAAATGACCCAAACCCAGGGTTGTCTCCCTGGGATTTAGAAGGATCAGAAGGAATGAAAGTTTTTGAGACAATATTGGAAACTGCTGGGATGGAGAATGAGAAAGGCAAATCAACAAATCAAAACAAAGCTGTGTGTGAATGTGATTCCGATCCGTGCTTGGGAATTGAATAAAAGGGGATGTGCATGGTGTAGTATATCTCATTGAAGCGGGCTTTGAGCCTGAAAATACCGAGATTTTCATTCCTTGCTGTGACCTGCATTCTTGAAAATGTATTCTGACTTTTTGACAAAAGTGTATAATAAATAAAGGTAACCATTAGCAAATGCTCCTGGAATCAGTTGTAGGAAAAGGCTAGAATTGATTGGTGTAGATGGGCTAACTAAAACTTTACAGAAGTGTCATCCAGTATGACTGAAACAGTCCTGTTCATAAGTAAACCCCCGGCTGACAAAACTATTTCATTGTTGTAGCGAAGAGCATCGGGAAACAGACAATGCAGGCAAGGGTAGGCTATTCGGCCCATTGAGCCTGCTCAATCATTCAATATGGTGATGAACGATGCTTTATCTCAATATCATGATCCCACTGTTGGCCCTTGACACCATGAATCCAGAAATCAATCTGTTCATGTCTTAAGTATATTCAGTGAATTAGCTCCACAGCTTTATGTGGTGGAGAATTCCACAGGGTCAGCATTCTCTGAGTGAAGACCTCAGTTCCCACTTTTATTCCCACCTCAGTTTGACATGATCTGCCATCGATACTGATGAAATGGAAAGCATTTTCTGTGGGTTTTCTGGCATCACTAACTGGGTTCCTTCACCTTCCTGCCATTGAAATATTCTGGAATATGAGGAAGAATGGAACAGGAAATTCAGGATCACAGAAAGGAGGATCAGAACTCGGCCTTTTGGATCATTGAGTCTGATCCACCGTTCAATAAAATCATGGTTGATCTGATCATCCTCAATTGTACTTTCCTGCATTTTCTCGATAACTCTCGATTCTCTTCCTGATTAAAAATCTGTCTCCCTCAGCCTTGGATATACTTACAGACCTAACATTGACAGCCCACTGTGGTAAAGAATCATACACACTCACTCCCCTCTGAGACAAGAAATTCTTCCTTATCTCTGTCTTTAATGTATAATCCGTGATTCTGAGATGATGCCATCAGTTCATGGACTCTCCCACGAGGGGAAATAACTTCTCCATCTCCAACCGGGCAAGACCTCGAAGAATCTTAGTTCTTCCATGATGTTGCCTCTGCTTTGTCTAAAATCCAGTGACCACAGGCCCAAACTCATCAATCTCTCCTCATTGGACAATTGTTCCATCCCGAGTATCAGCCAAGTGAAACTTTTCTGGACTGCCTCCAATGCCAGGATATCTTTCATGAGATACAGGGTTCAAAACTGTTCACAATATTCCAGGGACATCCTGACAAGTGCCTTGTACAGTTTTAACAAGACCTCCCTCTTACTACATTCCTTTCCCATAGAAATAAAGGCCACCTGCTCATTGTCCTTCCCTATTGCCAATTGAACTTGGCTGCTTCTGTTTCTGTAAAACATGCCAGCTGTCTCCTGAATCCTTCTGTGCTGCAACTTTCTGCGGTCTCTCGCTGTTTCAATAACATTCAGCCCCTTTATTCCATCTATCAAAAAGAGGAATGGCCATGTCCTTGATTAAAGGTGGTTATGAAGTTGAAGACACGTACTGTACCTTTAAGAGAGAATGAATGCTGTTCTGAACTGAGAGCTGACTAGTACCTGTGATGATGAGGTAGCAGTCTCAGAGTATACAGGAAAATTGAAAATATGTAATGTTTGGCTATGAAATGTATACCTGCGTTAGTTGCTGTTATGACAACAATTCAAATTTAAACAACCAGATCAAATTATGCCCCAAGATTCTAAAACGCAGTCAATTGACCTTATTGTTTTGCCAAGCCAAACCAATGAAATGATCCGATGTTGGGAATATGAAAAAGGCAGGTATGTTGAAAATTGCAACTGGCATCAACACAGATCCAAAAATTAGGAAATATTCTCTAGTAAAGGTGCCTTTTCATATGAAACATATTCACAGTAAAAAGGAAGAAGACAGACACCGAAGCAAAACCTTTTGTCAGGTTTTGAAATGAAGTTAATGTAATTTTACTAACTGTTTTATTGGAAGAGTATAGTATTATAGAGTTAGTGAAAGATAACACGCAGTTAAGAGGAATGGGGTCTTACAGGTGTGAATAGGTATTGTTTAATGTTAACTTTAAGAGTTGAAAAAATAAATTGATGTTATTTTCTTTAATTGGTAGAATTTGGGGAGTTCTCTGTCATTCATATTCAAACAAATTATGAGACGAGGTGAGGTTTTCTGGGTGTTTGGTTTAATTAACAGAGGATTCACTGCTGTGTTATAGCAAGCTTCACTCAGCTTTGTCTCAAACATAGACCATGGCAGGAGTAGGCCACTCAGCCCTTCGAATTTGATCTGCCATTCAATATGATCTTGCCTGATCCTCTCTCTCAATGCCATATTCCCGCTTTCACTCTATACATCTCGATGCCACTAAATCACAACATTTATCCATCTGTTCCTCAAATGTTCTCAGTGGCCTCGCCCCTACCTTTTTCGGTGGAAGAGAATACCGCAGGTTGACCATCCTCTGAATGAAGAAATGTACTCCTGTCATGTAAAGTTCTCCTCCTCACTATTCACCACTCCACCAATTCTTGTCTCATCTGCCAACATACTGATCAACCCTAGTACAATAATGTTTAAATCATTTGGTAAAACAGGAACAGTCCGGATCACAACACTGATCCCGGTAAGAGCCATGACTTCAAATTGCTCTAAAAAACCATTGAATAAATAATCTAACAATGTAGAATCTAATGAAATGCTGTATTAATGTTGAATGTTGGCTTGAGGTTTGAACAAATTACTTCAATCAACTTTGTGAAGAGATGCATTATTCCATTCTTCATCTCTTCTCTGAATTTCCTCGGGGTAACTGCATAAATAAAGGTGTTTGTGCAGCAACTCAGGAGCTGGAGCATGAAGCCAATCTCTCTTACAAATGTTGGCAGAGGGACTGGGTATCCCAAGTAATCAAATTGTTTCAATATAGAACAAACAATGAACACCACCTATAATGTGATGAAATTACCAGATTTAATAAATAACGGAATCATGGATTTCCTTTGACTCCCCATCTCTGGGTCACAAGCACTGTCCCCAGTCACCTGAGCCCAGAGGCTCCTGCGAGCTCTGTTGGCTAATATAATGTTTCTGACTGTCCCTTTATTTAACAATACAATCAAAATAAATGGAATGAATGGTTTTATTATGTAATGCATTAATTCAATAATGGCCCAGACAATTGAAAAACTTACATTTTGATGTACTCTACAAAACCATGGACTATTAGAAAGTCAATATCGATTACTGTACATAAAATACCATAAATGTTTTTCAAACAACTCAGCACAGTCACTATTCCTAAAACCACACCCGCTGTTTTCTTGGTGCAATGTTTACTTCTCAGCTTTTGGCACCAGATTGCCACAAACCGATCAAAGGTGAATGTGACCGTGAACCAGACAGAGCAGTCTGTGGAAGCATAAAATGGAACAGCATGGATGTTGCAACTGCGTACGAAAAATCACAAACAGGAACTCCCCCCGATATATGATTGGAATTTGTCATACTATCAGATCGAAGATGATGACCATGAGATCCACCGCTGCCATAGCCACCAGGTAATGAGTGACACATTTGGAAAGGCCACACTTCCCCTGAACCAGGATCATTATCTCAATCACGTTAATTGGAAAGAAGAGGACAAATTTAATAATTCATACCCCAGATATAATGAAGAAATTTTTAAAATTTGCTTTATTTGAAGTGTAATACCGAAATTCATTGTTAACGGGTAGCCCATGTTTTTGTATCAAACTGAAACTTTATCACAAATTTGCTATTTAATCCATTTGCTATTTCCATCCAGAAAGGATTCCAAAAATGATGCTTGTCAGAGAATGGAAAAACTGCAGTCAAAGGCACTGATAGCTGTGCAGCCAAACAAAAAGTCACAAAGCCATGTGTGCCAATGTAATATTCACCACTTTCAGAACTGTTCATGGATTGAATGAATCACAAAGAATAACATGTCACACACACAGAGAAGCCGCGATGATCCCCGAAAAGATTGTTTCTTGAGATGAAAGGGACAATGAGAAACCAATAATAGCAGTTACAACATGTGCATTGACCATCCCTGGAAAGGAGTCACATAAACAACGTAAACATGTTCCCTTAGTCAGAGGACATAACATTTGTCATGCCTGCAGATCATCAAGCAACTGAACAATTCAGACCTGCACTCAGCAGTAATGTTGTGAAGGAAAGGGGTTAATTGCAGGAAAAGCTACCAGAAACAATGGAGTTACGTGTGGTGAGAAGGCAAGCTGCAGTCTCGGTGCCTCCAAAAATATACTCAATACTGAGGATCAAAAAAATCTATTGAAACATCAATAATGTCACTTCACAAACTTGAAAGAAAGAAAATTGTATAAGGATCCAACAGCAGTACAGCTCGACTGCAGACTTTTGAAGATCAACTCTGGACAACCCTGGACATGTCCAGATTCAGACCACGGGTTGATTGAAATCCTGGACAGATCTCACCATTAATCAGGTAAGGGCGAAGTTAGGTCACGTGCCTTATACTTGAAAGATCTTAATAAAGTTTAAATTATTGTTTCAGTACATGATTTTCTGTGAGATTATATACTAAGTAGCCAAATGAAAGATGAATTGTGCTGAGTTTAGACACAAAACATGGATCAGTGAAACATGATGAAAAGAAAATAAATGCTTTTCAGCAAATGTAAAAGGAGTAACTTTGTAAATTGGAGCCGCATTTTCTATCAAGAGAGAAATGTTGGAACAGAAACGAGCCATTCAGAGTCTTCGATGTTTTGATCCATTCCAGTCGGTCATGGGTACATCTTATGAATTGCTCATTACTTTTTCTTTAACCCCATTCCCAGAGGAAACCATTTGAATGGCAATTTTGAAAGAAGCAAAGAGAAAAACAGCATCAAATATACTGAGACAGGAGCAAAGAAAAGCAGGAAGGTAAAGGAAAGGAGGAAAGAAAGAATGAAAGAAAGAAAGGAAGAAATGAAGGAAGAAAGAAAAAAGGAAGTGACAAATAGATAGAGGCACGAGCATTTATTTGCCTCACAAATGATACATGTTAATGAATTATTGTGGAAAAATTGAATTCTTATTGGTGTCTGGTCATTATGAAAACACCAGGAAGATCAAAACATAAAGTGGCATGAAAATTAAGATAACACATATGATTATATTCCATTTTTTAAATATCATTCACAGAGTGTAACTTACCCGGGATACCATCAGCAGCTAAGATCGCAGAGTAAATCCTCTGGGTATCACTGATTGCCCACAGAATCTTCACCTTGAGCATAAAACTAAGAGACATGATTTCCCTTTCATAAATAATAACTATTTTGATTATTCTGATCAAGGACTGGTCGGTTCTGCCCTTGAGAGATTGAGAAAACTGCCATTATTGAGAGGAGGGAGAATTCATCAGATCAGAAAATCAGTTCCCAAGTTAATGGAGCCTAATTACAACCATTAACGTAAGTAATGAAATCAACAACTATTGTGAGGGGAGTTTGTACATGAGCAGGACATGTCCTGACCAGTTAACCCTATCCTTTCTCGTCAACCTCAAATATTGGTCCAAACTGGCACAATAATAAAATAGTCTATGTCCAACAATTCAACAGTGCGAAATAAGAAACAATATTGCACAGAAATGAGAATGGGGGAGTTTAATTGTCAGTATACAGACAGATCCACTGTTGGTATTATTCAATGGGGATGCTCAATGAGGTGACAGTCACTAATTTCCCCACTGGCAACATCCTAGGGCCATTGACTAGAAACTTAACTGAACTATCCACGCAAGTCCTCTGGTTTATTTTAGCATCTCATGGAATGCGAGTGTCTCTGGGTGTGGAAGCATTTATTTCCCATCCCTTGTTATTGACCAGAAGATGGGGGTGAGCCGCCTTCTTAATCACTACAGTCCATGTGCTGTAGGTAGATGGACATTACCAACAGCAAGTCAGAAGCTGGGAAAACTGCACTAAGTAACTCAACTCCTGACTCCACAAAGCCTGTCTAGCATCTGCAAAGCAAAAGTCAGGAGTGTAAGGGAATCTCCCCACTTGCCTGGATGGGTGCAGCTCCAACAACACTCAGGGAAGCTTGACACATCCAGAGGAAAGAAACTCACTTGATTGGCAACACATCCGCACCCACCCAACCCCTCCACCATCGGTTGTGTGTGCCATCTACAGGATGCACAGTTTAACGTTCAACACGTTTATAATTTAAAAACAAGGGGTGGGCATTAAAACAGAGATTATTTTTTTTCTGTCATAGACGTGAGTCTTTGGAAGTAGATGCAGAATTAAAAGTGAACAACAGAGAGAAAAGATGAAGGTACTTATACAGAAACTAATATTGAAATGTCCATAAGTGTGTGAAATGGAACAGTGGCACATACTGGAATACATAACCCTTAGAGCAAGAGGCAGAAGTTAAATTATTTTTAAAAACTTTCTTCTGTCTGTCTGTATTCGTGTAAGAAAGTGTAAATACTGATCAAAATAATAGGGGGGCACTAAACTGACTTTTAAAATATATTCAATTAATACTCATAAAGAAAAAACTCTGGATAAATTAAACAGTAGAACCGTTGGTAAATCATTTGGTTCTTTTGGTCCACATCCAGGATTTCGATGGAAAGGGAAACAGAGAGGCTGGATGCAATGCTTTTGACCTTCCTGTGTAATTTACCTCAGTGCTTTTCAACTGGTGTGTCACAGCACACTGGTGTGTAGTGACAAGGTGAGCAGTGTGCTGTGGAACGTTTGGGAGGCAGCGCTGCTTTACCTGGGCATTGAGTCAGTCTTCATGTTTCCCATCTCCTCCAGAGCCTCAGTGTGTATTATTGAAGGTTGCACCTACTGACAGCAAGCATCCCTTACAACAGAGCAGGCACAATCTCCAGAGACACCCATGTGCACCCTTCCAATACTGCACTTGGCATTTGAAACACAGTGAATGTGTCTCATTGAAGTGGGCCTTGAATCTGAAAAGGCTGGGAATTATTGACATGGATTCTACAAGATTTGCTATTTTGAAAATTGTTTCCTACTATTTAACAAGAGGATGACAAACAAAGGTAGCCTCAGGCCAATATTCCTGGAAAAAGGAAAAGGCTGGAATCAATTGGTGGGGATGGCTTCACCAAACGTTTCCAGAAGCGGAATTCAGCAAGATTGAAAAGTGTCCTATTTATAACAGGAAACTACTGTCTGAGAAATCTGTTTCATTGTTGTGAATGGTTACATAAGTGGATTACGAAACATATGATGGATGACAGTTATATGAAGTGGGGGAGGGGGGCAAGTCTCAGATACAGTCACATAGATGGGTTAATTTCAGGAAAGGTAAGAGAGGTAGGCAGCTAGTGGAGGAGTCTTTTGTGGACATACCCATTTCAAACAGTAATGCTGTTATGGAAAATGTAGGGGGTGATGGATTCTCAGGGGAACTAGTATGAACAGCCAAGTTTCTGGTATTGAGACTGGCTCTAATGCAACGAGGGGTACGTTGGGTTCCAAGAGATCAATTGTGTTAGGGGATCCTCTAGTCTGAGGTACAGACAGATGTTTCTATGGCCAGCAGCGAAAAAGCAGAATGATGTGTTGCTTCCCTGGTGACAAGATCAAGGATGTCTCAGAGAGGGTGCAGAATGTTCTCACGGGTGAAAAGGGGCCAGGAAGAGTTCATTGTCCACGTTGGAACCAACGACACAGGAAGGGAAGAGGTTGAGATTCTGAATGAAATTTCAGAGAGTTAGGCAGAAATTTAACAAGGAGGTCCTTGAGTGTAGTAATATCTGGATTCCTCCTGGTGCTACGAGCCAGTGAGGGCAGGAATAGGAGGATAGAGCAGATGAATGCATGGCTGAGGATCTGGTTTATGGGAGAAGGATTCACATTTTTGGATCATTGGAATCTCTTTGGAGGTAGAGGTGACCTGTACAAATAGGACAGATTGCACCTAAATTGAAAGGGGACCAATATTCTGGCAGGGAAATTTGCTAGAGTGCTGAGGAGGATTTAAACTAGTAAGGTTTGGAGGGTGATGGGAGTGGGACCCAGGTAAATAGTGAGGAAATAGATCAATCTGAGAGTGGTATAGTTGACAACAGAAGTGAGTCAAACAGTCAGTGCAGGCAGGGACAAGGTAGTCTAATAAATTAAACTGCATTAATTTCAATACAAAGGGCCTAACAGGGAAGGCAGACAAACTCAGGGCATGGATAGGAACATGGGACTGAGAAATCACAGCAATTACAGAAACATGGCTCAGGGATGTGCAGGACTGGCAGCTTAATGTTCCAGGATAGCAATGCTACAGGAAGGATAGAAAGGGAGGCAAGAGAGGAGGGGGAGTAGCACTTTTGATAAGGAATAGCATTACAGCTGTGCTGAGGAAGGATATTCCTGGAAATACATCCAGGGAAGTTATTTGGGTGGAACTGAGAAATAAGAAAGGGATGATATCCTTATTGTGATAGTATTATAGGCCCCCTAATCGTCAGAGGGAACTTGAGAAACAAACTTGTAAGGAGATATCAGCTGTCTGTAAGAATAATAGGGTGATTATTGTCGGGGATTTTAACTTTCCATACATAGGCTGGGACTGCCGTAGTGTTAAGGTTTAGATAAGACGAATTTGTTAAGTGTGTACAAGACAATTTTCTGATTCAGTATGTGGATGTACCTACTGGAGAAGTTGCAAAACTTGACCTACTCTTGGGAAATAAGGCAGGGCAGCTGTCTGAGGTGTCAGTGGGGGAGCAAGTCCATACCAACTCTCTAAAGAAAATCTCACCCAGACTCAGTGCAAGGACGTTTATAAGTCCTGCATCTCCCATGGCTAACCTACATATCCTTCGACACTATGTGCAATTTAGCGTGGCCAATCCACCTAACCTGCATAACTTCGAACTGTGAGATGTAACCCACACAGACACAGGGAGATTGTACAAACTCTACAGAGATAGGTATCCGAGGCTGGAATGAAACCCAGATTCCTGTCATCGTGAGGCAGCATTGCTAACCACTGAGCTACCATACTGCCCTTATGTAATTGGCAGGATTCGAACCTGCACAGTGATACCCCGGTAGCTTTTCTAAGCCATCACCCTAACCGTTCTGACCATCACAGACACCTATCACTACTGAGAGGGACCTCGACGTTCTTCGCTTCAGTGTTTACAACTGAAAGGGACCTTGATGTTTGTAAGGATAGTGTGAAACAGACTGATATGTTAGAACAGATTGATGTTAGGAAGGAGGATGTGCTGAGAACTTTGAAAATAGGAGGATAGATAAATCCCCTGAGCCAGGGGGGATATATGCTAGGTTCGATCAGGAAGTGAGGGAAGAGATTGCTAAGCAATGATCTTAGCGTCCTCACTGTCTGCTGGAGTACTGATAGATGATTGTAGGGTGGCAAATGTTATTCCCTCCTTCAAGAAAGGGAATAGGGATAATCCTGGGAATTACAGACAAGTCAGTCTTATGTCTGTGGTGGGCAAAGTATTGGAATTGATTCTGAGAGACAGGATTTATGATTACTTGGAAAACTATAGTCTGATTAGAGATAGTCAGTGTGCCTTTATGAGGGTCAGGTCATGCCTCAAACCTTATTGAATTCTTTGAGGATGTGACAAAACACATTGCTGAAGTGGATGTGGTGTACATGAATTTTAGCAAGGCGTTTGATGAGGTTCCACATGAAAGCTCATTCAGAAAGTAAGTAGGCGTGACATAAAGTAAAATCTATCGGTTTGTGTATTGAATTGGCTGTCCCATAGAAGACAGAAGGTGGTGGCAGATGGAAAGTATCCAGCCTGAAGATTAGTGGCCAATGATATTCTGCAGGGATCTGTTCTGGGACCTCTGCTCTTTGTGATTTTTATGAATGACTTGTATAAGCAAGTGGAAGGGTGGGTTAGTAAGTTTGCCGATAACATGAAGGATGGCGGAGTTGTGGATAGTGTGAATGACTGTTGGAGGTTGCAATGGGACATTGACAGGATTCAGAACTGGGCTGATAAGCAGCAGATGGAGTTCAGTCTGGAAAAATGTTTCATTTTGGAAGGTTGAATTTTAATGCAGAATACATGGTTAATGGCAGGAATTTTGGCAGTGTGAAGGAACACAAGGATCTTGGGGTCCATGTCCATAGATCCTTCAAAGTTGACACCCAAGTTGATGGAGTTGTTAAGAAGGCATTATAGTGTATTGGCTTTTATTAGAAGGGGGATTGAGTTTAAGAGCCATGAGGTCTGCTGTAGCTTGACAGAGCCCTAGTTAGACCACACTTGGAATATTGTGTTCAGTTCTGTTCACCTCATTGTAGGAAAGATGTGGAAGCTTTAGAGGAGATTTCCCAGGATCCTGCCTGGTCAGGAGGGCATGTCTTATGAAGAAAAGTCGCGGAGGAGGGGTTTGCTCATTGAAGCCAAGAAAGATGAGAGGTGACTTTATAGAGGTGTACACGATATTGAGAGGTACAGATAGAGTGGATTGGCAGAGATTTTTGTCCATGGCAGAAATGTCTATCACAAGGGGGCTTAATTTTAAGGGAATTGGAGGAAGGTTTAGGGGAGATGTCAGAGGTAGGTACTTTACGCAGAGAGTGGTGGATGCGTGGATGCACTGCCAGCAATGGTCGTAGAGTCAGAGACATGAGGGACATTTAAGCAACTCTTGGAAAAGCGCATGGAAAATAGTGCAGTGAAGGGTATGCAGGTAAGTCCGAGCTTAGAGTGGGATAAAAGGCAGGCACAACATCAAGGGCTGGAGGGCCTGTACTGTACTGAACTGTTCCATGTCCTGTGTGTGAGACCCTGCCTCACCTGTCATGTCAGGAAATTCTTGGTATTGGACCATTTATTTGGTTTTAATGACTTCACTGTCCTAAATGAAGCCATCAGGAGAAAGTGAGGACTGTAGATACTGGAGAGTCAGAGTCAGAAAGTGTGGTGCTGGAAAAGCCCAGCAGGTCAGGTAGCATCCGAGGATCAAACGTAATTGAGTTTTTGAATAAGTAACAAAGAGGATTGATGAGGGCAGAGCGGTAGATGTGATCTATATGGACTTCAGTAAGGTATTCGACAAGGTTCCCCATGGGAGACTGATTAGCAAGGTTAGATCTCATGGAAGACAGTGAAAACTAGCCAGTTGGATACAGAACTGGCTCAAAGATAGAAGATAGAGGATTGTGATGGAGGGTTGTTTTTCAGACTGGAGGCCTGTGACCATTGGAGTGCCACAAGAATCGGTGCTGGGTCCTCTACTTTTTGTCATTTACATAAATGATTTGGATGCGAGCAAAAGAGGTAAAGATAGTAAGTTTGCAGATGACACCAAAATTGGGGGTGCAGTGGACAGCGAAGAGGGTTACCTCAGATTACAACAGGATCTGGACCAGATGGACAAATGGGCTGAGAAGTGGCAGATGGAGTTTAATTCAGATAAATGCGTGGTGCTGCATTTTGGGAAAACAAATCTGAACAGGACTTATACACTTTATGGTAAGGTCCTGGGGAGTGTTTCTGAACAAAGAGATCTTGGAGTACAGGTTCCTAGCTCCTTGAAAGTGGAGTCGCAGGTAGATAGGATCGTGAAAAAGGTGTTTGTTATGCTTTCTTTTATTGGTCAGAGTATTGAGTACAGGAGTTGGGAGGTCATGTTGTGGATGTACAGGACATTGGTTAGACCAGTGTTGGAATATTGCGTGCAATTCTGGTCCCATTCCTATTGGAAAGATGTTGTGAAACTTGGAAGGGTTCAGAAAAGATTTACAAGGATGTTGCCAAGGTTGGAGGATTTGAGCTATAGGGTTGGAGCTGTTTTCCCTGGAGTGTCATAACCTGAGTGGTCACCTAATAGAGGTGTACAAAATTATGAGGGGCATGGATAGGGCAAATAGGGAAAGTCTTTTCCCTGGGGTTGGGGAGTCCAGAACTAGAGGGCATAGGTTTAGGGTGAGAGGGGAAAGATATAAAAGAGACTTATGGGGCACTTTTTACACATAGAAGGTGGTATGTGCATTGAATGAGCTGCCAGAGGAAGTGGTGGAGGCTGATACAATTGCAACATTTAAGAGGCATTTGGATGGGTATATGAATAGGAAGGGTTTAGAGAGATATGGGCCACGTGCTGGTAGGTGGGATTAGATTGAGTTAGGATATCTGGTCGGCATGGATGGGTTGGATCGCAGGAGGTGCAGTGGAAAGCGAAGAAGGTTACCTCAGATTACAACAGGATCTGGAGCAGATGGGCCAATTGGCTGAGAAGTGGCAGGTGGAGTTTCATTCAGATAAATGTGAGGTGTTGTATTGTGGGAAAGCAAATCTTAACAGGACTTATACACTTAATGGTAAGGTCCTAGGGAATGTTGCTGAACAAAGAGACCTTGGTGTGCCTGCTGATAGCTCCTTGAAAGTGGAGTCACAGGTTAATAGTATAGTGAAGAAGGCATTTGGTTGCTTTCCTTTATTAGTCAGGGTATTGAGTATAGGGGTTGGGAGGTCATATTCCGGCCGTACAGGCCATTGGTTGTGCCACTTTGCAAAATTGCAGTTTTGGTCTTCCTATCAGAAAGGTGTCGTGAAACTTGAAAGGGCTCAGAAAAGATTTACAAGGATGTTGCCAGGGTTGGAGGAATTGATTTATAGGGAAAGGTTGAAAAGGATATGGCTGTTTTCCCTGGAGCGTCAGAGGCTACAGGTTGACTTTATAGATGCTTATAAAATCATGAGAAACATGGATAGTGTAAATAGACAAGATCTTTTCCCTCTTGTTAGGTGACTCCAGAACTAGACGGCATAGGTTTTGCGTGAGAGGGGAACAATGTAAAAGAGATCTAAGAGGCAGCTTTTTCATGCACCACATGGTGTGTGTATGGAATGAACTGGCAGAGGAAGTGGTGGAGGCTGGTGCAATTGCAATAATGAAAAGGCATCTGGATGGATATATGGTTGGGAAGGGTTTGGAGGGAAATGGGCCAGGTGCTGGCAAGTGGGACTAGATTAGGTTGGGATATGTGGTTGGCATGGAGGAGTTTGACTGAAGGGTCTGTTTCCATGCTGCACATCTCTATGGCTCTGTTTGCCTGTACCAGACATCAAAGCTTTACCCTTGTTGTCTTTGTCTTGTTCCATATTTATGCTAAATCCATCTATTAGACCGTCTTCATTTCAGAAGATTACACCTAGAATTGTTGTTGGTATCATTGTGCTATTTTG
Organism: Hemiscyllium ocellatum; assembly: GCF_020745735.1. Lineage (NCBI taxonomy): Eukaryota > Metazoa > Chordata > Chondrichthyes > Orectolobiformes > Hemiscylliidae > Hemiscyllium > Hemiscyllium ocellatum. The sequence continues at coordinate 18,383,957 of NC_083444.1, forward strand.
TGCTGATGAGTTTGGTTAAATATGATTTGAGAATGTGGTGTTCTCAGCGCCTTTCACTCAATTTATTTCCCAACCAATATTTGAGAGATGAAATCCCCAACTACTTCTGCTCTATTGTTCTAATGTTCAGAAATAACTTACACACTGCACTTTTATTTCCCTCAGAGAATTCTGTCATTGACAGGAAACTGTGGCTGCCCCATCCAGTTTTCTCAAAATATCATTTGAGCACATTCACATGACACATTCGGTGAGATTTCTTTCTCTCTGGCATTCTTATCAAATAGGAATCGAGAGTGTAGTGCTTGAAAAGCACAACAAGTCAGACAGAATCCGAGGATCAGGAAAATCAATGCTCCAGGCATAAGCTCTTCATTAGGAATCAGGCTTATGTGCCGGGAGAGCTAAGTGGAAGGAGGGTGGGGCTGGGGGAAAAGGTAGCTGAGAATGTGACAGGTAGGTGAAGGTGGGGGCAGTGGGGAAGTTGATAGCCTAACAGAGAGAGGAGGAGAACATCTTCAAGGTAGGCATCCTTGGAAGAGGCTTCACTGTACAGTTAAAATCAACTAGGAGAAAGTGAGGACTGCAGATGCTAGAGATCAGAGAACCACACTCTCGATTCTGATCTCCAGCATCTGCAGTCTTCACTTTCTCTATTCTTATCAAATTTTTCACCTCACTCAATTTCCTTTAGATGTGATAAGGTTCACTAAACCTTGCTTAAAAAGGTCCACCTTTCAATGGAAGTAACACTAACCCTTTGTCTCCAGTAGAAAAAAAATATAAACTGTTGATTTCTTATCTGCTTCAATTTCATCATGTGCTGCTGTGCTACTTTTAAATGATGTCTTGAACCCACTCCATTTAATATTTCGTTAAAATTTGTATTCAATTTTAAAAAAATACTGGAATAAAAAATATCATAAATCCCGTTGCTGATTGTTTGAAAAACCCATCCTCTAAACTAAAGCTCTTCAGGCAAGGAAGATGCCATCCTTACCTGGTCTGGCCTACATGCCTACAGGGTCAGCACAGTGGCTCAGTAGTTAGCACTGCTGCCTCACAGCTCCACTTCCTTGCATTTTCCCTGTAACCCTTGATTCACCATTAATAAAGATAAGCTCAATTATTAGCTTGCCCTCTCTCCATGGATGCTGTCCCACCCTTTGTGGTAGCCACATTTTTTTTTGTTTCAATTATTTAGCTCCTACGAGGATCTATCTCCCTCAGTAATAAATACACACTTCCACAGCTTTCCCTGTGGCAGTGCCTCCATTTCATCACCCATGAAACAAATCTTAATTCCTCATTTTTTAATTCAAGTCAATGTGTAGTACCTACGTTTGTGATTGTGGGGCATAATTAGCCCTTGGCTGATGACCATTAGCCTATTTGTCTAAGAAACAACCTTTTAGATCAGCTGCCAATCCCATTATTGTCATCTTTTCTTTGACACTTATATTTCCCTTATTAACTGTTAACCTAACAGTTCAATCTCTGTTTGAATTTTTGTATCGTGTTCCTTATTCTAAATTCTAATGTTGCCCCCCTCCCCCTCAGTTATTTTTACTTTGTGTATGAGATTGGGGATCTCTGAATAAAACTTCATTTATGGCTCATCCCTAACATCCCCAGTGAATTTGGTGGTGTGCTGATCAGATTCACTGCTGTTTCTGCATTTACCTGCATGCACTTTGTCTTATTCACTCGCTGGTTGTGGGCATCATTGGTCCGGTATTTATTGCCTGTTGCCAGTTTCTCCTTCATAAAATGTGGGGGTGAGCTGCCTTCTTGAACCACTGCAGTCCGTGTGTTGTAGGTAGACCCGCAATGCGGTCAAGGAGGGAGCTCTAGGAATTTGACCCAGAAACGCAGAAGGAACGGTGACATGCTTCCAAGTCAGGATAGTGACTTCAGAAAAACAGGAAGAAAACGATCCATCTGACTTCACGAACTCCAACTCGCAACTAACTGGATGGACGCACTCTCCCTCATCTCTGTACACACTGACCAAGAGGGCCATCAATTTTTGCAAGTGAAGCGGAGACACACAAGGCAGGTTGAGGTTAACGTGCAGGGGTCAGATTATTCATGCATATGTCCCCCTTATCCTTCTGGATGGTAGAATTTGTGTGATTGGAAGGTACTGTCTAAGGACCTTTGCTGACTTTGGACAATGCATCTTGAAGATATTACATACTGTTCTACTCAGTGACAGTGGTGGAAGGAATGGGTGTTTGTGCGTGCAATGTCAATTAAGCGGCTGTTTTGTCCAGGATGGTATCGAACGTCTTGAGTGTTTTTAGAACCAAACTCATCCAAGCAAGTGGGGAACATTCTGACACGCTCTTGATTTGTGTTTTGGAGATGGTGGAGATGGGGATTCAGGAGGTGATTTACTCATAGCTGCATTATGAGCTTCTGTGAGATTCTGGAAGCCATAGTACCTAATTATTTTGTACAGTTTTCACCTAGTTCTGTAGCTCGGGATCAGGTAGTCAGTTAGCTGCTGAAGCTGCTGGGTTACAATGCAGACGTTGCATGACCATGCTAGGTAACATAATCAGTGTGACTTCCGGGAAGCGCTATTGTTCTGTCCCAATTGGTTTTAATGTGGGTCCGGTCTGTTGGGGTGAGTGTCACTTCCAGGTCTTCTGTGCGGTTTGTACACTGGGTCTATCTCTGCATATATTTACACTACTGCGAATCCTCTTGTAAGGATGCCTGGCTTGAAGAAGTTTTCCACCTCTCTCTCCAAGAATCTGAGGGAGTCTCTTTCCCACTGCAACTCTCAGCTCATTTCCTCTGCCCTGAAGCTCTTCAACCATGTCCTGAAACAAACTCGCTACCACAGCCACATTTGCTTCCTCAGTGCCTGCCTCCGTAACCAACTCATCCCACAAGGAGTCCCGACCACCTTTAAACCAGCAGAGTTTGGACCCAAACAGGACAAACTACAGTACAGACTACAGATTCAAAAACACCAGCAACGGTTTTCCTTCTAGATCCTCCGCTCCACGCTCGCAGCAATGCGCCGGCACCTAACCTCTCTGCAGCCAGCCCTGCCTCAGCTGAGGACCACACTCTCTCAGAATTGCAAAGGACCCACTCTGTACTACATCCTCAGGAGAATTCATACTCTCAACAACCAGTATTTCAACTCCATCTCAAACATCAAAAACTGTAAGTACAACAAACTTTTATCTACCCACCTCCATAACGAGCGCTCCTCAAACATTCCCATAGATTCCCCTGGCCACTGGAACTATTTGGATGCCATTAGCCATGCGGCTGCTGCAGCTACCATCCCCACGCTGATTGATGATGTCACTTCCGCCTCCATCATGGCCACTCCCACAGCCACTTCCGCCCCTCACAATTCCTCATGCACCACATTTGGCATCACTTCCGTCCCTCACATCATCGCTGATGTGACACACTCAGTGACTTCTGCCCCCGCCACTGCCGTAGTCACCACTACTTCTGCCCCCACCAACGCCACTCACCTGCATTCTGCTGACGGCCCCCACAGATCCCACTGTCACCATCCCTGCCCCCCCAGAACCCTGAGGGGAACACTACCCCTGCACATGACTCCACCCCCAATCCCCCCACCACAACCACTCCAGCTACAGGCTCCACCCCCATTCCCAGCTCCACACCCACACCAGATCCCAGCTCCCAGCCCTGCCACGTTTTCACCATCCCTCCAGACCTTCCCCTCACTGAGGACGAACGATCAGTCCACAGCAAAGGACTCACCTTCAACCCCCTCCATCCACGCATCAATGAATTTAATACTTGCCGTGACGTCGAACAATTCTTCTGCCATCTCCGCCTCCGCCTCCAAGCTTACTTCCACAATCAGGACTCCCGCCCACCTTCCGAGGACCCTTCGCCCACCTCCAACACACTGCATCCACCTGGGCACCCCACGCTGGCCTATTACCTGCCCTTGACCTCTTCATTTCCAACTGCCGCTGGGACATTAACCGCCTCAACCTGTCTCCCTCCCTCCCCCACTCCAACCTCTCACCCTCACAACGCGCAGCCCTCCAATCCCTCTGCTCCAATCCTGACCTCACCATCAAACCAGCAGATAAAGGGGGCGCAGTGGTAGTCTGGCGCACTGACCTCTACACTGCTGAAGCCAAACGCCAACTCGAGGACACCTCTTCCTACCGCCCCCTCGACCATGACCTCATCCTCCATCACCAAACCATCATCTCCCAGGCCATACAGAACCTCATCAGCTCAGGAGATCTCCCACCCACAGCTTCCAGCCTCATAGTCTGGGAACCCCGTACTGCCCAGTTCTACCTCCTTCCCAAGATCCACAAGCCTGACCACCCTGGCCGACCCATTGTCTCAGCATGCTCCTGCCCCACTGAACTCATCTCCACCTACTTCGACACTGTCCTATTCCCCCGAGTCCAGGAATTCCCCACATACTCCCCACCCCCCACGCCCTCCACTTTCTCCAAGACTTCCGTTTCCCCGGCCCCCAACGCCTCATCTTCACCATGGATATCCAATCCCTCTACACCTCCATCCGCCATGACCAGGGCCTTCAAGCCCTCCATTTCTTCCTCTCCCGACGTCCCCAACATTACCCTTCCACTGACACTCTCATTCGTTTGGCCGAACTGGTCCCCACCCTTAACAATTTCTCTTTCGAATCCTCCCACTGCCTCCAGACCAAAGGGGTAGCCATGTGCACACGTATGAGGCCAAGCTATGTCTGTCTCTTTGTTGGCTACGTAAAACAGTCCATCTTCCGTAATTACACTGGCACCACTCCCCACCTCTTCCTCCGTTACATTGATGACTGCATTGGCGCCACCTCGTGCTCCCGCGAGGAGGTTGAGCAATTCATCCACGCTGCTCTTAAATTTACCTGGACCATCTCTGACACCTCCCTCGCCTTCCTGGACCTCTCCATCTCCATCAATGATGACCGACTTGACACTGACAATTTTTACAAACCCATCGACTCTCACAGCTACCTGGATTACACCTCTTCCCATCCTACCTCTTGCAAACATGCCATCCCGTATTCCCAATTCCTCTGCTCCGTCGTATCTGCTCCCAGGAGGACCAGTTCCACCACAGAACACACCAGATGGCCTCCTTCTTTAGAGACTGCAATTTCCCTTCCCACGTGGTTAAAGATGCCCTCCAACGCATCTCGTCCACATCCCGCACCTCCGCCCTCAGACCCCATCCCTCCAACCGTAACAAGGACAGAACACCCCCGGTGCTCACCTTCCACCCTACAAACCTTTGCATAAACCAAATCATCCGCCGAAATTTCCACCACCTCCAAAAAGACCCCACCACCAGGGATATATTTCCCTCCCCACCCCTTTCCGCCTTCCGCAAAGACCGTTCCCTCAGTGACTACCTGGTCAGGTCCCCCTACAACCCACCCTCCCATCCTGGCACTTTCCCCTGTCACCACAGGAACTGTAAAACCTGTGCCCACACCTCCTCACTCACCTCCATCCAAGGCCCTAAAGGAGCCTTACACATCCATCAAAGTTTTACCTGCACATCCACTAATATCATTTATTGTATCAATTGCTCTCAATGCGGTCCCCTCTACATTGGTGAGACTGGGCGCCTCCTAGCAGAGCACATTAGGGAACATCTCTGGGACACTCGCACCAATCAACCACACCGCCCCGTGGCCCAACATTTCAACTCCCCCTCCCACTCTGCCGAGGACATGGAGGTCTTGGGCCTCCTTCACCGCCGTTCCCTCACCACCGGACGCCTGGAGGAAGAACGCCTCATCTTCCGCCTCAGAACACTTCAACTCCAGGGCATCAATGTGGACTTCAACAGTTTCCTCATTTCCCCTTCCCCCACCTCACCCTAGTTCCAAACTTCCAGCTCAGCACTGTCCCCATGATTTGTCCGGACTTGTCCTACCTGCCTAGCTCCTTTTCCACCTATCCACTCCACCTTCTCCTCCCTGACCTATCACTTTCATCCCCTCCCCCACTCACCCATTGTACTCTATGCTACTTTCCCCCCACCCCCACCCTCCTCTAGCTTATCTCTCCACACTTCAGGCTCACTGCCTTTATTCCTGATGAAGGGCTTTTGCCCGAAACGTCGATTTCGCTGCACTTTTGATGCTGCCTGAACTGCTGTGCTTTTCCAGCACCACTAATCCAGAATCTGGTTTCCAGCATCTGCAGTCATTGTTTTTACCAAGTTATGTTGCAGTTGTACAGGACATTGGTGAAGCCGAACTTGGAATATAGTATTCAGTTTTGGTCACTTATTTGTACCAAGGATGTTACAAAACTGGAAAGAATGCAAAAGGAATTTACAAGGATGTTGCCTGGACTCAACGGTCTGTGTTACCGGGTGGGGTCAGACAAGCTGGAATTTTTATCACCAGAGCGTAAGACACTGATGGGGGAATCTTATAAGGATGTATAAGATCATGAAAGGGTGAATGGATAGGGTGAAGCTCTCGGTCCTTTTCCAAGGACTGGGGAATTGAGAACTAGAGGGCATCAGTTTAAGGTTTGAGAGGAAAGAATCAAATGGAACCTGAGGGTCAACATTTTTACAGAGAGGTTGGTACACATATGGAATGAGCTGTCAGCAGAAGTTGTTAAGGGAGGTACATTAACAACATTTAAAAGACATTTGGACAAATGTATGGACAGGAAAGGATTAGAAGGATATGTGCCAAGTGCAGGGTAGTGAGGTTAGAGGGGATGAACATTTTGATTGGCACGGACCAGTTTGGGACAAAGGCCCTGTCTCTGTGCTGTCGGACTCCATGATTCAATGTATTGAATTTGAGAAAAAGAACCAGTTAATTGGAACACATTAAGGCCAGCAGCATGAACCATCTGTCACAGCTGCAGCTTGATATACAGACACTGCGTTGGCTCGGGGAATGAGTCGTTGTATACTTTGCAGCAGGAGGCTGGTACAGCTTGGAGGGTTGGATTGTCTGATTTTGGTCAGTGCTCAGAGACAGGAGAGTGTGATTACGAGTGAGGTATGGACAGCGACACCGACAGCAGGAGTACAGGAGGCTCATTCTTTGGCAAGAGTGACTTGATTGTGACACCAGAGGAACAGAAACACGCGGGGGGAAGCTCAGAGCAATGGAATTGTAGTCGGGGGCGCATAAGGATCGACACCCTTTTCTGCAGCACAGGACGTGAGGCCAGGAGGATGTGTTCCCTTCCCATGCTGGGGTTCAGGGCCTATGGTCAGGGCTGAAGACAAGTCTGCAATGGGATGGGTAGGATCCATGCAGGTACAAGTGACATATACCAGGCAAGAAACAAGGTTCAACCTGGTCACTGTCAGGAGCTCAGTGTCGAATAAAGAAGCTGAAACCTCAGACATCTGGATTAATATCGATGCCAAGAGTTAATTGGCACAGAGCCAATCAGATTAGGGAGAGACATTGATGGCTCAAAGACTGGTGTGGGAGAGTTGGTTTCTGGCTCTCTCATCACAGATGCTACCAGACCTACTGAGGTTATATTTCAAATTTTCAGTGACAGCAGTCTCTACTCTGTAGTTCGGTCAATGTTACCTCTCATTAGTCTTTTATGCCAGACCCACTCAGCCTTAAGTCTGTTCGATTCCATGTTTTATTTTTTGCTACTTCCTGCAATATTAATAATTACCTGCCTGGACCCCAACGCTGTTGATTCGTATCATTCTCATCATCTCTGTCAAATCCAAGTTTGTCTATCTCATTTGTATCTCGACAAAATGCTAGAATAAAATACTGAGTCTTGCAATAAAAGCAACATGGCTTCCACTCTGCTGTCTGCCATTTGCAGTGATTTATGATCACAGCACGTTTCTGTCTGAATACAATCTTTCTCTATGGTGACCTTCTGCCATTTATTACAACAGCTTCAGTTTTTATCCAGCCTCTCAGGTAATAATTTGTGAAACACATTGGAAGACCATCCCTTCATCAATCTTTCATTTTATTTCATCAGGCACAGTCACATTAGTTTAATTTGAAATCCACACTGACTCTCCTTAAACCTATCCATCCTCCCCAATTGGATTTGTGTTGATCTGCTCCAGGTTATTCCAAGTGTACACAGCCCTGGTGTTAAACTGACCTGCCTGTAGTCTCTGGAATGTACTCCTGTACTATTGAGAAAGGTGTCCCATTCTCCAGTTTGTATGGTGTGGCAGGGGGACTGGGTTGAGCTGCAGTTTGTTGGTTTATGAAGCAGAAAATAAAACGTGGTGCAGAGTTAGGCACAGAGACGCTGATGACCTCATCAATCTGAAACTGTTTTCTTGTTCCTCCTTCTTTAATCAATGTATTTTTCAGGGTTTAACTCCGAATTCTCAGAGCTCTGAAACTGGCCTGGAACAGTGTGTTGAAAGAACTACGGTAATCCACAAGAGGAGTCTTTCCCACTGCACTGCTACCATGGGCTAGAATGCTGCAGACTGAGCATAAAATCCCAAATACAATGATGAGGTCCCACTGGGCCACACTGCTCCTTCTCACTGAATGAAGAAGCAGGTTATGTCTCATATTTGTGACTTGAAGTCTTGACTATCACTGAATAAAGGCTGTACTCAGGGACAGAAATAAAATAAACTTTCTAACTGTGCTTTATTGCTGTTAAACTTCTGTGTGTCCGAGGTCAAGTCATTTGATTGGGGAATGAGGGTAGCAGGGTACCAGTGAAATGGAGGGAATGGTGCAGGAGCTCACTGAGGGGAACCTCTGAAGGTTGTAATCGGAAAGATGCTATACCGTATTGGAACAGTTTAAGGTGAATTCATGGTTACATGGAGATTGCAAACATAAATTCTTTAAAGATTGTCTTGTTCAGAATTTGGAGCCATAAAAGGAAGAAGTAGTGTCTAAAGGTTTATCCAGCTATAACCCGAGTACGATTGTAAATGGCTGCACTGCCAGCATCTCTGACCCTCTCGTGCACTCTGCACATGTTAAGGAGGACCTCATGGTTCAGACAAACTAACTCCTTACTTTTGAAGATTGTTACAGAGTGTTAAACAGACAAGAAATGAAAGACTCTCTGCTCATGTATTTTCAACCTGTCAATACTCTTCCCGAAGTGTCAATTCTCCCTGGGCCTCTTGCCCATTTCCAAAAGCAAATTGTGGCCTGTGTTTAACTTCCTGCTCAATCTGATATTTTCTGATGCCAGTCGAAGTCCAGTGGTAGATTTAAGTGAAACTGTATTTTAGTACAACTTTGTCCCAGCTTTATCTCACCTTCCCCCCCACTCCACCCAACCCCGGGATTACTACTCGTCAACAGAGCTGAGTTATGGATAGGTTTATGGTCCATCCCTGGGGCTTCATGATGTTTTCCAGAACCTATCTCCTTTCTTGAGGCTTTTCACAATGGATACTGTATTCTAGTAACATGTGCCAACTGTGCCATATTTACTGCTAATTAATTAGGTATTGTCTATTACTTCAGCAATCTATTAAATTCCTCATTATAGGAGATGTAAAGGAATGTTGATCTTTGTCCAGTTCCAACAAAGTTATCTGGTTACAGCTGATGTAAGAATCCTTTAGCTAACATGTCACGTTTTAATGTGCTCATTCAATCTCCATTCCAGTGTCTGCTCATCTCTATATTCATTCCGCCCTGTAGGGTTTAAGGGGTTGTGTTTACTGTCTGAAACTGCGTTGAACTTTCTCCATTCATGATTGTTAATGAATGTAATTAATACAGAATCGATATTTATAATGGTTGACTTAACAATTAATCAGTGTGAGATGTCCTTATCTCTATCTTATGTGTGAGCTTCAACCTTGAGCTGCTATTGTTCCCAAATGTGCAATATTATTATCTATGTTTAACAGAGCTGCTATTGTTCTACTTGAGAAAACTATATTAATAACTGTTACATTTATTATCTATGTCTGATGCACGTTCAACAACTTGAGTAAATGTTGCTGCCCACCCTGTTCTGCTGCATTACCAATGGGCTGCTGTCGGCCATTTTGTGCTCCTCAGTCATGGGCATCCCTAACAATACCCCTTTGATTCCCTCTTAAGTGAATCATAAAGTGCACCAATATTTGCAAGAATGGTTGCCTCGCTGGCTGCTTCATTTTCAAGAGCCTAACCTGCGGGGTTGCGATAGAAGTCACCTGTTGGCAGCAACATTTGATTAATAAAAAGAGACAACACAAGATAAGAATCATTATAACAAAGAAGGCCATTCCCTTTTCCTTCATTTCCTTCTGGTGTACGGGATTGGCGAGTTATTAGTCACTCAAAATACAGACAGTTAGTAATACAATCAAATTCCCCACCTTGGGCTAAATGTAACAGTTCTTACATCTTTGCTTTTAAATATTTGTGTTTCTATTTACATGTGATATGCAGAACTAAATTTTGTTTCTTTAAAATTTAGATCACCGCCGTTGTAGTGATCAGCAGCACTTGGTAGTTTGCTTCCCACTGGGTTCTTTATGGATTTTCATCACATTGATCCATGTTCCTGAGACGATATCATGTCCTCCTTCAGGAGGTCACTCTGAGCAGCCGATACCTTTTGGGATGCAGACTTGTCAGAATTGGTTAGGCTTGACAATATTTCAACAGTGTGCCATTAATTAGTTGTGAATCAACTTTCCAAAAATCACTTGTTCCTAGCAGTGACATAAGCCTTCCGGTGATTACTTTAAAAGGGTTTGGTCCTGTTGTCTGACTGGGAGTTGCTTGGATGTTGCATAGTTCTACTGACAGGGTTTTCTTTCCAAGTCACTCCCTCTTGTTGGTTCCTTAGAAAACCTTTATTTTACTGTCGGTTTGATTCATTCCACTTGCCCTGATGTCTGGGGGTGATGAGGGAATTTACTGGCAGACAGCCCCTCTTAAGTATATCCCTTGGTCAGAGTCTCTGCTGGGCAGGACTCCTCACCGAGGAATGTAATCCCAACACAAAAGCTTTATGATTGGCTGTGGTTCCTCGGGTTGGAGAGGCTTCTACCCATCTGGAGAACTTGTTAACAATAACTAGGACGTCATGACAGCTTCGAAGTGGTGGGAGGGATGTGTTATTGACTTGTAGATGATGGAACAGTCTTGCAGGGGGCGGAGGAGGGTCTGATTTGGGATATGTCTGTGAAGGGTCTGGGGTTGTTCTTTTCACAGGGCACACAGCTATCTGCTCCCACCTGGGCATGGTTTGTAAAACCCAGCCCCACCAGCTCCTTGGGAATCGTGCCCCCATTTGTCGTGGAGCTGAATGACCCCGTGAGTGGATCTGTTCTCCGACGAAGAGCAAATGCCTGCAGGGCGACAGGTTTGTCAGTCTCTCTTCATCTCCAGATCCCAGCATCACACAGCTTCTTTTCTGCATCAATCCAAGCCCATTATTTTTTCCCCTCAGGATCATTGACTCTGCATATCCTTTAGGCCCTTTGTTAAAGTCCTGAGCATCTTTAATTTACCGTTTTGGATCAAAAGTCATCGTGCTTATCAAGCTTCAAGTTCAGTCGTCGGTTTCTCATTAACATCATACATGGACTCAAAATTCCCCAGTCCCCTTAGCTGCATCAATCTTGAGGATATTCCTTCAACATTCTTCTTTCTTTTGTTAATGTTATGTGTGATTGCAACACTGAGTGGTAACTACCCCCATTTACAGGGAACCCCTCAGAGCTGCAATGTCCATGTTCTCAAATAATATCGTTCTAACAGAGCGTTCATCGGGCTTTCCCTTCAGATAATGCTTCCCCTCTCTCTTTTTCTGAGGTGCCTGTATGTCAGCATTTTGAGCCCTTTCACTCCAGCTCACTATCACTGTTTTAAAATTAGTTTCTCAATGGATAATGTCAGTGTCTTATCATTTAAATTATGATTTTGTGCTTTTCCAAGCCACACTAATCTGTTTGTCAAGTCGGTGTACATGTCTGAGACCCATTCTCCAGTGCATTTTCTTTTTCCCATGCATTCCCTCATGTTTGGTACTTCCAAGGAAGCAATCACTTTCGTACACTCACATCAGTATTCCAAGACCATGTCACACCTTCTTGCTTCTTTGTATAATTTTATCAAAAGATTGATGAGATTGTACTTATCTTTCCAAGTACAGTCCCGATGCAGCAGGTAAGGGTTTGATTTTCAAATTCAATTTTCTTGAAAAGAAAGACAAGAACGCAAACATCACCAAGAGAAACAAACAGTTTAATACTCTCACCTAAACTTCCCTTTCACTAAAATACATGGTCACTTCAAGTGCCATTCCAACCCATTACCCTAACTTGTCCCTTTTCTGTCAGAACTCACCATCCCTACTTCCTTACTCTCATCCGATTTTGCAATTTAACTATTGGTCCCTTTCTAATTCCAGAGCTCTGGAGATATTTGCAGTCTGTGGTACATCATTGATTAATAAACCAGAAGTCAAGCATTTCTGTTTGATTCAGGCAAAACATCCTTTGTTTGTTCTTTCTTTCTCTAAGACGACCCACAGTTTTGTTAAAGTTCCTCAATAACTCACCCTAGACACTTGATATATCCCTGTGTAAATGTGTCTTAATTCCAAATTCAATTCACTCCTTCAAAGTCACGTACAGTTTTTTGTTATGCATTAAAATTCCGGATGCCCAATATATCTAATCTTTTCACAGAACATCTTCGATGCTGAGGTGTGTTGTTAACGGATGGCTTGATGGGTTGAGCATGCCTCATCCATCACTGTGTTGTGATGTTTCAAAGTTTGCAGACAGGTTCAGAAATGTGGAGCCATTGGTGCAGGCCTTCAGTATCTGAAGAAAATAAAGCATCCGTCCATTCCACTGCAAACAAAATGGGGGGGGCAAGTTGGGTGGGGGGCGATATTGCAAATGCAAAATAGTGGCACAGGGAAATGGGGGACATAAAACCTGGGGAGATACAAATCTGGTCAGATGGGGAGTATGTTTGGGGGCATTTGTGGAGGGGAATGAAGCTACACTGAGAAGGGACAATTGGACAGGGGCCCAGGGTAAATTTGCCATGGAGCTGTAAGATTGGGAACGGAAGCAACTTCTAGTGCATGTGAAGCTGGCAAAAGTTTGGCTGGAAAACTAGAAGGCGGGGGTCAGATAAAGCCCCGTTCTCATTGAGGGGGGGTGACAGGGATTGGCTTGAGTGTGGAATCTTGTAGTGTACCACCACAGTCAGTCAAATGGCTAGTGAATTCTGCACATGCTCACTGAGTGCAGTAGGGTGGGCTATCAGGCAGGAACTGCCTCCACAGGAAGGGGATTCAGTAAGGGCCATTCAGGTGCAAATCCTGAGGAGCCGGAGAGATCCTAGGCCATTTAATGATGGGGTAGATCACGATGGACTGAACATCCCCCTCCTGGGCCATGAAGCTTCAGCGATTTTAAGATTTGGGATCCTGCTGTGCATGATGTCAGGTAGACAAAGGGAGGTCAGTCCTTAGGGCCGAGGGATTGGGCCTCAGCAAGGGGGTTACATAGGACGCGGTGGGAGATAAAGAAGGGCTTTTATGTCGGGGTAACTAAGGGTCAGTGGCAGAAAGTACACTGCATGGGGCGGGGTGATTACACAGGGCATGGGGAAAAGTTTGAAGGGTAAAATGCTATTCGCGGCTAAAGACAAGGGGGTAGGCTTCGGGGTATTGAATGGAAATCTGACTGCAGTGGTTCAAGAAGGCAGTTCCGCACAACATTCTCAAGGGGCAATTAGGGATGGTTAATAAATGCTGGGCCCAGCCAGTGATTCTCACATTTCTTGAGTGAATAATTTTAAAAAAGTCATGGTCAGGAAACAGTCGGACCCTCCTGTGGGCTTCACGGAGGAGTTTTATTTATTCACAACACAAGGAATCCGTGTAACCAGGTATTTCATTGCGTTACTGATCTTCGCTCTGAACTGAGACAATGTTGCTGCATAAATAAATGTGTTTGTGCAACAGCTTAGGATCTGCAGCATGTAACCAACTGCACTGAAGTTATCTAGAAAAGATGAGTAATCAACAGGATTGATTCCTTGAATGATATAACATAAGAAATCTACAACAGTGATTAACCACAGGAGGATGGAGCTCCCAGAGATGGTGAAGAGTAAAATCGCAGCCTTCCTTCTGCTCTCCATCTCTGGGTCTCTGTGATTCTCTCCTTTGCTCTCACCCTTCAGCCTCTTCCGGACTCGACTGGTCACTAAAATGTGTCTGACTGTCAGAGCATTGAGCAACAGAATTAAAGCGAATGGCAGTAAAGGGGTCAAGACCGTATCAAGCCAATCTAATACCACCCACCAAGTCTCACTAAAGTAGCTTAATTTTGTTATACAGTCATATGGCACATTGTTGATTATCCTCACAGGCTCATATTGAAAATAGAAGGGGATGTTTTTCAGACAGAACAGGGTGCAGGTTGTTGCCAGAACCACAGTCGCAGCTTTCTCAGTGCAATATTTCGTTCTTAGCTTCTGACAACAAATGGTCACAAATCGATCAAAAGAGAAAGTGACGGTGAACCAGACAGAGCAGTCCGTGGCTGCACGAGACAGGACCCCAATAACACTGCACACAGGAGTGATGTCCAAAAAAGACCACCCATAATAGTACCAGGGAAATCTCCACAGTATTATCTCAATGATAATAACCATCAGATCAGCAGCAGCCATAACCACCAGGTAGTGAGTAGTGCAAGGGGAAACACCACACCTTCCCCGGGAAAGGATAGCAACCGCTAGCACATTAACTGTGGGAGACATATGGGAAAAGAAGCAGTGAATTATTCATCGCAAATTTCCACTATCTATTCCAGAATGCAACAATAAGTTTATACCATCAAAACCAGCACACTATGTCAGGTGAATTGTTTTGGTTTGAATGAATTCAAATTTTAAGACTGTCACACCCACCTCAGACTGTCCTTCAATCCAATCACTCCAGGGATTATGGAGTTTGGACAGAGACTGACCCCCACAGTCCCTCCAAAGAGAGCAGAAGAGATTCTGTATTTTTGGTTGTTTGCAAGTTAACAATTTGAATGTCTGTAGTAGATTCTTATAGTTCTCAGCTCCAACTTTGGCAGGTGGAGAGCCCCATGAATAAACCTCACTCACAACTCAGTTATAGGACTGGAACTTGGACGGTCAATAAACCAAACTCTCCCCTTTTCCATGGAAGAGGTCAGCCCCTGCTCTTACCAATGGACCAAATCCTGATTGAAGCCACAACTGGACTAACAAACAGATCATTAGAACCTGCAGGAGATTTCAAACAAGTCTACTCCTTCTGTCCTACACAAGCGTAGCATAACAGAGTATGCACGGCATCCTCAGTCATAACGTGTGAGAGTTGGGACTGCTGTGATATTTACACTGTCGATCTACACATCTGTACACGACAAACATATGCTAATGGCGGCACGGTGGCACAGTGGTTAGCACTGCTGCCTCACAGCGCCAGGGACCTGGGTTCAATTCCCGCCTCAGGCGACTGACTGTGTGGAGTTTGCACGTTCTCCCCGTGTCTGCGTGGGTTTCCTCCGGTGCTCCGGTTTCCTCCCACAGTCCAAAGATGTGCGGGTCAGGTGAATTGGCCATGCTAAATTGCCCATAGTGTTAGGTAAGGGGTATATGTAGGGGTATGGGTGGGTTGCGCTTCGGCGGGTCGGTGTGGACTTGTTGGGCCGAAGGGCCTGTTTCCACACTGTAAGTAATCTAATCTAATCTAAACATCTCAACCTGGAAGGATCAGGTGGTCAATCTGTCAAGATTTGAATATCCTGACCAGAGACGGTGAGGAGCACAGAATTTCCAGAAGGGATGTTTGTTAAACAAAGCTTCTTAATTCAAAAATGGTCCATATCACTCAATTAGTTTCTTTCACAAAAAAGACTGACCTCACTTAAACTGACCGAATGCTCCAGTACCTATTGCCATTTGTGGAAGGAGTTCCAAAGCTCTCCCACCCGTCTTGTGTAGAAGTGCTTCCTAACATCTCTACTAAACACACTTGACCTCATTGATGCCCTATATTCCCTCGTGCTGGAATGCCCAACCATCGGGAATTGTTAATCCCGAGCTGTCTTTTCCCTTCAATATCTTGCAAGACTTTGCTGAAACCACCCCTTCAAGCTTTAAACTTCTCGTGAAAACAGGTGTGAGTGGGAACAGTTTGCTTTTATCTGTGCTATAGAGTGTGAGGAGAGAATTTCGGGAAGCGATGGTAGATGAGGCTTTACAAATCAAAACAAGGTGCAAATTCTTCAATTCCTTTGCTTTTCCAAAAAAAACGAATAATCTGAGACTGAAAATTCCCAACTGATGCAGCATCCATGTCTGTGTGTGTGTAAGAGAGTTCCAAACCTTTCCCACCCTCTGTGCACAGAAGAGCTTTCTGACAACTCTCCTGAACGCTCTCAGCCCCATTCACAGACTATGATCCTTTGGTCTAAATCTGCAACCAGTAGAAATAGTTCATGTTGTCCTTTTAATATTTTGTTGGACTTCACTTAGATCATCCCTTAACCTTCAAAATTCTCCATCAACCTGGCTTCATTTACATAATGAAATCAGAAGAAGCGCAGCAGGTCTAGAGCATCTGTGGGAGAGAGCACAGAGTTCGGGTCGAGTGACCCTTCTTCAGAACTAACCTGCCTGATCTCTCCTCATCCCTTGAAGCCATATCAAACTGGAACAGATGACACAACATTGAGAACAGAAAATGCTGCAGCAGCAGTGAGGTTGGGAGTCTCTGTCAGTGTAGGATTGTACCGAGAATGCTGCTCAGTGAATTGCTGTCACTGTCCCGGTGTCTGGATAAGGGTGACCAGTCAGTGAGCTGGAGACGTTATTGTTCAAACGGTAAAACCAGAGAGCAGATCAGCAGCAGATTAAGACAAGTTCAATTGTCATAGCGCCATACCTGGGATGCCAGTAAAAGCAAGGATGGTGTAGAACACTTTCTGCACGTGATCAATTGGTCGATGCATTTTTCTGTGTGAGGTGATCTGTCCCTTCAGGCAGCTGACAAGCTCCTTGTTTGAGACTCTGAGCTGATGCATTCCCAGAGACGCTGCCTTATACTGTGTGGGAGCTCCTTGGGGAGATCGAGGTGACAGCATTGCTCGGCTTTGTTGCTGTTTTACACATTTCTGGTAATGAACAAAACCATTACAATAACAAGTAATAACAAGAGGAGGGTTACGTGATAATGAAATAACAAAAGCAGACACTGGAATCTGCCAGCAATAACACTGTCCACTCAAGCACCTTGAACCCCATCCTGAGATCACACCCTATTTCATGATGTGAAGGTGCTGGTGTGGGACTGGGGTGGACACGTTCAACCTTTTGGACTAGAAGCAGCTTTGTTGCTGTTCTGCAATTTTTTCGTGAATGAACAAACTAATCACAATATTCTCAATGACAAAGGAGTCTTGCTGCTCACTCCATCTTCATGAAATAACAAAACCAGAATCTGTAATGTGCCAGCGATAACACTGTCCACTCAAACATCATGAGACTCATCCCAAGGTCACAAATTAAGTCAATGCTGCATTAAGCCAGTTTATTCCAGAAGTAAAAGTCTGTCTTTGAACTCTCCTTTTTATTCTGGATAGAAGCTGTCCACTTTAGACAAGAACATTTCACTCACTGATTCTTCTCACACACTGAATGTGTACATTACTGTGAGGTCAGCATTTATTCCCCATTCCCAATTGTCCAGGGTCAGGAGTCACCTGAAAGACCAAGTGAGGAGAACATACTGCCTATCCTGAGGGAAGGGGACTCAGTGAGCAAGATGGACTTCCAACAATGGAGACATCACAGACCTCACTCTAGCATTGCAGGGACAACGGCTAACAAGGAAGACAAGTGGAATTTTCACATTTATTATGAAAGGAATAAAGCATAAAATCCTGGGAATGTTGCTGCTAGTGGAGAAGGCATTAGTGCAACCTCAGCTGGATACTGTGAACACTGTTAGTCCCCTCGCTTAAGAAAGGATATAACTGCATTGGAGGCAGTTCAGAGGAAGTTCATGAGAGAGTTCCCGAGGTGAACATGTCGTTGAATTCCTCTTAAAACAAGTTAGTCACCACAACCAGCATGTTCTGTCTGAATTTGCCCAGGTGCCACCCAATACTGGAAAGGTCAAATCACGAGGAACACAAGTTAATACCAGTTTAATCAGCTCCTTCTTTATCAGGAAACTTGTTACAATACCCTTTAATTCTATACATACTATCTCTCATCCTATTTGGCTCCTTAAGCTTACAGTAACTTCCAGGTCTCTTGTAGCCAGACACAGATGCTCACTCTCTCTCTGGCTCTGTGGCTGGGTCTGTCAAGCTGCTTTCTGTCTCCCTCACTCTCTCTCTGGCTGGTCAGCTGCTCCCTGGTTGGTAAAAAACAATGACTGCAGAAGCTTGAAACCAGAGTCCAGATTGGAGTGGTGCTGGAAAAGCACAGCAGGTCAGGCAGCAGCTGAGGAGCAGGAGAATTGACATTTCGGGCAAAAGCATCTCATCCACATCCCACACCTCTGCCCTCAGACCCCACCCCTCCAACCATAACAAGGACAGAACCCTCCCCCCCCACTCCCCCGTGCTCACCTTCCATCCCACCAACCTTTGCATAAACCAAATCATCTGACAACATTTCCGCCACCTCCAAATGGACCCCACCACCAGGGATATATTTCCCCCACCACCCTTTTCCACCTTCCACAAAGACCATTCCCTCTGTGACTATCTGGTCGTGTCCACGCCCAACAACCCACCCTCCCATCCTGGCACCTTCCCCTGCCACCGCAGGAACTGTAAAACCTGTGCCCACACCTCCTCACTCACCTCCATCCAAGGCCCTAAAGGAGCCTTCCACATCCATCAAAGTTTTACCTGCGCATCCACCAATATCATTTATTGTATCCGTTGCTCCCAATGCGGGCTCCTCTACATTGGGGAGACTGGACGCCTCCTCGCAGAGCACTTTAGGGAACATCTCCGGGACACCCGCACCAATCAACTACACCACCTCTGGCCCAACATTTCAACTAGCCCTCCCACTCAGCCGAGGACATGGAGGTCCTGGGTCTCCTTCACGACCAGATGCCTGGAGGAAGAATACCTCATCTTCCACCTCGGAACACTTCAACCCCAGGGCATCAATGTGGACTTCAACAGTTTCCTCATTTCCCCTTCCCCCACCTTACCCCAGTTCCAGACTTCCAGCTCAGCCCTGCCCCCATGACTTGTCCCACCTGCCTATCTTCCTTTCCACCTATCCACTCTACCCTCCTCTCTGACCTATCCCCTTCATCCCCACCCCCATTTGCCCATTGTACTCTTTGCTACCATCCCCCACCCTACTCTCTGACCTATCACTTCCAACCCCACCCCTATCACCTATTGTACTCTATGCTACTTTCTCCGCACCCACACCCTCCTCTCATTTATCTCTCCACCCTACAGTCACTCTGTCTCTACTCCTGATGAAGGGCTTTTGCCCGAAACGTCGATTCTCCGCTCCTCGGATGCTGCCTGAACTGCTGTGCTTTTCCAGCCCCACTCTAATCTATTAACCTGGTTTCCAGCATCTGCAGTCCTTGTTTTTACCTTGTTGTCAGAGTAGCAAACTGTTTCTGCCAAACCCCTGTATACATTGGTCACACCTATAATCTTCCATCTCAGAAGTTATATAATTATTTGTACAAAATAAAACCTATTTCAATAATCCCTATAGGATTGTGTAATCAGAATAAATACAAGTGCACGAGACCCACTGGCTCAATATCCTGGAACGCCCTCCCTAAGGTCATTGTGGGTCAACCTACAGCAATGGTTCATGAAGGCAGCTCCCCGCCATGTTTTCAATGGCGAGCAGGGACTGGTAATCACTACTGGCCAGCCGGCGATGCTCATAGCTTGAAAATTCAGAAAAATAAAGTGATAACATCCATCTACCTTACAATCCCTGGGTGTGTGCCCAGGCATTATTCACAGTGATCCTACCCCATCTATTGGGATAACTACCTCAAGCAACCTGCATTCATAACCA
The DNA here is from genome assembly GCF_020745735.1 of Hemiscyllium ocellatum. Classification (NCBI taxonomy): domain Eukaryota; kingdom Metazoa; phylum Chordata; class Chondrichthyes; order Orectolobiformes; family Hemiscylliidae; genus Hemiscyllium; species Hemiscyllium ocellatum. Next base: position 18,403,998 of record NC_083444.1, read on the forward strand.
CTGATATCCATGGATATATCAAGATGAGTGCAGTTAGGAACACAGCTTGATGTGAGCAGAGCTGACTTCATGGATGACATGCTCAGGCCATGTGATGGTATGGCCTGTTCGTTCACATTTATTGAAGAGTGGTTCCTGTCAATGTCCCCGTCTCTGTACGGCATATTGGAGGGTGTCATGGTAACCCATCCAAATATCTTTCTTTATGTAATTCCGAATTTTTCAAAGGTCCTCATCCCAACTTTGTCCCTCGGATGAGTGGAATCCCTAGCACCAAGACCAGTGCCTCACCGAGAGTGTCCTTGCAGCTGGTATTAACCCTGACCTTGGTGAGCTGCTCTCACTGACAGTGAGTGATGTTGGTGTGGGTCGTCTCCCAGAACAAATGGTGACGCTGTTTGTCACTAATCCAGGGCGGGGCTTTCCCTTGGCTCGCCTGCCTGAGCTCCTCCCTCAGCTGTTCAATCATCCCGTTACCGTAGATACTGCACTGGGTGTGGCTTTGCTGTTCACCGTCATCCCTGATTGGGCCCTGGATGACCTGGTTAATTGTCTTGGTGTGACCCTGTAGTTTGGTCACTAAGTAATGGCTGGCCAGATTATCCACTCCTTGTCCCGTGGTCTGTATTCAGTCCTTCTAGGGCTTGTTACACTTGTTGGGTCAAGATTCTGAGTTCATTGTGTAAATTAACCAGGTCAAGGGTATTGACTGGTGACCCTCCTGTCCCGTACACTGTGGCTCGATCATTAAGGAGTTCCCTTCTCTTTTATCTATTAACTGCTGGCCTGGGTTTTCCCTCATATTTCTCTGTCCCTCGTCCCACTATCCTGTGGATCATGTGAGAATATTATCATTGTAATGGGGAAGGACACCACTCTGGTAACTGTCTACTTGATGATCTGTTCTGATTGGTATTAGTTCATGGTGAATGTGCAGAACAGGGTTTATCCTGTGGGTTCAATGTGTAGTCCATTGTGAGGGCCTGGTGTGTGTGGGACAGGCTGGAGGAGGAGCCTTCACTCCTGATCTCAGCTCATTTTTAATTTTGTTCGAGAGGAATTCTCCCTGGTGTGGCTTTGTGGGGCATACCTGTCTGAACTCTGACCTATTGTTCGAGTTGTGTGTTCGGTGTCCCACTACCATGCACCTTATCTCAGGGAAACCCCACGCATCGTCTGTGATCCCTGTGCTCCTGTAACACAATGTGGAAATCCCATGGGGTTTCCTGTACATCACCAGCTGATTATCACACCTGAATCCCAACTTTTCCGTAGGATGGACCCAGACATTCCCATCTACACCCACTGGTGTCTGGAGAATCATTCCATAGGGATCCTGGGGACATCCTTTTCCCTTGTGTCTGTGCTATATCTTTATATGCAGTCATTATAAAGCTCATGCACAATATGCAATAAACACTCCAGAGGGGCATATCTGTGCAGTTTTGGTCTCCTTACTTGAGAAAGGATGTACTGGCACTGGAGGGGGTGCAGAGGAGGTTCACGAGATTGATTCCATATTTGGGGGAGCTGGTTTATGAGGAAAGACTGAGTAGATTGGGATTATATTAATTGGAATTCAGAAGATTGAAGGGGGAGTTTATAGAAATGTGCAAAATTATGAGGGGAATAGATAAGATAAAGGTAGAGAGGATGTTTCCACTGGCAGGTGAAACTAGGACAACAGGGCACAGCCTCAAGATTAGAGGGAGCATATCTTGGATTAAATTGAGAAGGAACGTCTTCACCCAGAGGGTTGTGAATCTGTGGAATTCCTTTTCTAATGAAGTAGTAGATGCGACTTCAGGAAACGTTTTTAAAGCTAATGGAGTTATTTTTTACAGTAAAGGAATGAAGAGATATGGTGAGAGGTTGTGGAAATGGAGCTGAGGCCCTGAAAAGATCAGCCATGATCTTATTGAATGGCGGAGCAGGCGCGAAGGGCTGGACGGCCGACTCATGCTCCTGGTCCTAATGTTCTTATCTTCATCACTGCCTTGGAGTAACCGCTCCGGTGTGCTTACGGCAAAGAGAACATGAGGAATTTCTGAAAATAGCTTGGTCTCATACCTCGCGCCATGTTCTACATGACATTGGAAAATGATCCAATTCTCCAAATGTCACCCATTCCCTGTTCCTTCCTCCATGATAGAATAAATTAGCCCCGTGTGCAGGGTGAGATGGAGGGGGCTGGGTAGTCCCCCAGGATGTAAATGGATGGTTCCCAGCGACTGGAGCTGTTCGTGATTGGCTCCCACGTGGCAACTTGTGCACTCATGTTTGTGGGGAACTTGGAAGCTGTTCCCATTATAGGGTTGTCCCTGTCATCCTCAATATCTAACCCACAGCTTGGTTTCACTCCAGCCTTTGGTGCCAGGATGGTTCTCTGGGTCATGCCCGGTGAGAATTTTAGGGGCCTGTCAGTCCTAAATGAAATGGCTGGTTCAGCCACAGTTAGACCACAGATTGGGTTTGGGGTTCATTTGCAGGAATTCCCTTCTTTGAGGGGCGGGTACATGTATTTGGGTGGGGGGGGGGGAGTCTGGCTGGGCTCCTTGCTGTATTCCTGCCCTTCCCTTCGCTCTTCCAGATTGGAGGGCTCTATAAGAATTCCGGGCTGTGCTTATGTGAACTGATTTTCAGGATGACTGCTGTGCCCTTAACTCCCTTTCCCACACAGCAATTAGTGTGCGGAGGACCCAAGGCATCAAATCTGAGATATGTGTCCCTCCCGCTTTCTGAGGTTCGGGAGATAAGGGTTTAGACCTAGTTTCTCATCGCTAAGAGAGGTGAGGGTCATGTCCCTGAAAACCCAAACCAATTGGACCCAGAGTTTCCAGGGAAAGCAGGTGGGACATTCCCCTTGTTGTTGTCTGCAGTTATGTAGCGCCTCCATAGAACCCCGACAGTGTGGAAACAGGCCATTTGGCCCGACAAGTCCATACAGACCCTCCAAAGAGTATCCCACCCAGACTCATCCCCTTACCCTTGCATTTCCTCTGACTAATGCAGCTAACCTACACATCCCTGAACACTAGGGGCAACTTAGCTTGGCCAATTCATGCTTTTGGACTGTGGGAGGAAATCGGAGCACCCGGAGTAAACCCACGCAGACATGGGGAGAATGTGCAAACTCCACAGAGACAGTTGACACAGATTAGAATCGAACCCTGGTCCCTGGCGCTGTGCGGTAGCAGAGCTAACCACTGAGCCACTGTGCCTCACTGGATTCTGTCTTATCCTGCCCTACTGCAGTGAGGACCACAGGCTTCATCTCTTCAAGGGTCTCTCTCCCCCGAGCTGTTGGCCCTTGGAGATGGCTGAATGGCCCCCTGGATTAAAGCATATTGGGATTAATTTGGTTTGTTCTTCAGTGTCCAGTCCGTGTGTATGACAGACTGTCCAGAGATCTCATCCAAATAATGTCTGGGTCTGAGTTGGAATGAAAGAGAGTCCCCTTTTTGGTGCTGCCCACCAGCTGGGTGGCTGCAATGGGGTTTATGTACGGTGTGTGACCATCCGGTGTTTGAGGCTGGGAAAACCACAAGGTTCATGAGACCTGATATCTGCTGTGAGTCAGGGATGGTGGCTAAAGGTGTAGTCCCCTGGGAGAAAGGCTGGGGGGTGTTCCCCATCTGTGGGTGGCTGTGGATGTGTCAGTGTGGGGCGTCGCGTTATGTTCCTGGGGTGATAGCACATCGAAGGCACACATTATCCCATTCTGGTCAGAGGCCTGGTTCCCTCGGGATTGTATTTGGTCCTGGCACGTTGAACACTTCCTACTCGGGCCCGATGAGCGTTGCTTATAGGGCACGGACTGCTTCTTGCATCTCGCTGTAGTGTCCATCCAGCTTGTCAATGTATACTGAGGCTGACCCCTTGGCCCCCAATGGCCCTTCACTCAAAAGACTCAATCTCTCTGACTGTAACTGGAACTCTCCCATGTGGGTGAGGTTTTCCTGGTATCATTAATACAACTCTGACATTATCCACAGTGTTTTATCTTAAAGAGCTGTGTTAAACATCACACATTAGCATCACATCCGTGTTGCTGCTGCTGATGCTGCTGTTATTTTTGATCGATGCTGCCCTCTCTCTTACTGACTCATTGATGATTCAGCCCCAGAATTTCTGCCTGTGCAGTCGCATTGATCCACCAGCAGAGGGTAGCATCATATCACATTCATCAGAAGAGACAAAAATATGGAGAGGGATTTTGACAGGGTTTTAGTTCATCCCCACCTCTCCATTCAAAATACCCCCCATTACAGGGGAAAGCTGCTCCTGAAACATGTGTATGTGACTCTGTGTTTGTGTGTAAGGGACTGTATGTGAGTTTGTAAAGATTTTTGTGTCTGAGCGTTCAGGTATTTGAGTGAGAAAATGTGTGTGAGCTGATGTGGGTTTGTTTGTTTCAGCGTCTGCCGGAGTGTGTGAGGGTCTAAATGTGTTGGAGAGTGTACGTGTTTGTGATAGATGCAGTGTGAGGCCATATGTGTGTGTGCACATGTGTATGTGCGTGTATGCGCACATGTGTGCGTGTGTGCAAGTGTGTGTGTGGTTGCAAATGTGTATGTGAGGTTGTGAGTGCAAGACTGAAAGTGTGCATGTGTGTGAGATTGTGTGTGTGTACATGTGTAATGACATGTGCGAGTGTATGTGTGAGGGTGTGTGTGGCTACGTGCCTGTTTCTCTGCCAGTGTGTGTGTGTGTGAGAGAGAGAGAGAGAGAGACTGTCTGACAGTGTGGTTTGATGTGTGCACAAAACTGCATTAGAGAGTGAACTTGTGAGAATGTATGAGTGTGAGAGTATTTGTGTAAATAGGTGAGAGTGAGGGCTTTGAAGATGTCCGAGTGTGTCAACAGAGTGTGAGTGCATGTACTAAGTACTGGTGTGTGAGTGGGAGAGTATGTGTGAGTGCATGGGGTCTCTCAGAGACATATGCAAAGAGACACACACAATGAAAAATACAGTCTGACCAACCCACACATACCTATACGTATGCACACACACATAGACATATGTTTGAATAAGGCATGCTGGCTTTCATAGTGAGAGGATTTGAATACAGGAGTATCTTGCTGCAGTTAGACAGAGACTTGGTGAGACCACACTCCTTGGGTATTATGCGCAGTTTTAGTCTCCTAGTCTGAGGAAGGACAGTCTTGTTATTGAGAGAGTCTAGCGAAGGGTCACCAGGCTGATTCCCAAGATGGGAAGACTGACATATGAGGAAAGACTGGATCGACTGGTTTTGTACTCACTGGAATTTAGAAGAATGAGGGGGCATCTCATAGAAACATAAAATCCTGATGGGACTGGACAGGCTGGATGTGGGAAGAATGTTCCCATGTTGGAGAAGTCCAGTAGGAGGGTTCACAATCTAAGATAATCACATCTGGCCAGTCCGCATGGTAACAGGCTAATGTTCGACTTAAATAGCCCAAGGCTCCCTCACTCAAAATCGATCTCTTCCCAAATCCCTGTTCATCTAGTCAGCTCTTAGCTCCCTGTCAATAAGTGTGGTGCTGGAAAAGCACAGCCAGTCAGGCAGCATCCGAGGAGCAGGAGAGTCGATTCTTCGAGCTTAAGATCTTCAGAAATATAGCAGGGGGCACATGGTGGGGTGGGGGGGCAAGGTGTATCCCAGCTCCCTGTACCTGGGACACACCTCTCCCATGTACGGAACATATCAACACTCATCTTTGTTAGATTAGAGGGGTGTGTGGGAAAAAGTAACAGGTCAATAGTTTAGCCAGGTCTGTCCCTGTCCATCCATCCACCCCCACTGCACCCAGACTTGGAATACACACACACACACACACACACACACACACACAAAGCTGAAGTTTCACACCAGGAGCAGCAAGAACACACAGTTCCAGCTCAAATTGACACAAGATCTTTGGACAAATTAGTGCCAATTTATTTCACCAAAAAAACAAGATGTTTGTGTTAATGTATACAAGATTACTACAGAAATGAACACAAGATCTCTGCGCAAATTTAATCAAACTAAAATAAATATTTCAAGTCAGCAAGTATAATGATCTTGAGATTTATATAAATAATGATAAATGCATTATAAATTAACCAGACTGTATTTCCAATTTCACACAAGTTTTATACAAATGAAGGGAAGATTATTGCAGAATTGAACAGAAATTCACTTGGAGGTGCGGTGGACAGCACAGATGGTTATCTCAGAGTACAATGGGATCCTGATCAGATTGGCCAATGGGACGAGGAGTGGCAAATGTGAGGTGTTGCATTTTAGAAAGGCAAATCAGGGCAGAACTTATACACTTAACGGTGAGGTCCTGAGGAGTGTTGCTGAACAAAGTACAGGTTTATTGTTCCTTGAAAGTGGAGTCACAGGTAGATAGGATTGTGAAGAAGGCATTTGGTATGCATTGGAGGCTGAGGGGTGACCTCACAGAGGTTGATAAATCATTAAAGGTATGGACAGTATAAATAGACAAGATCATTTCCCTGGGAGTGGGGCAGTGCAAAATTAGATTACTTACAGTGTGGAAACAGGCCCTTCGCCCAACAAGTCCACACCGACCCGCCGAAGCACAACCCACCCATACCCCTACATTTACCGCATACCTAACATTATGGGCAATTTAGCATGGCCAATTCACCTGACCCACACATCTTGGACTGTGGGAGGAAACCGGAGCAAACCCACGCAGACACGGGAGAATATGCAAACTCCACACAATCAGTCGCCTGAGTCAGGAATTGACCCGGGTCTCAGGCGCTGTGAGACAGCAGTGCTAACCACTGTGCCACCGTGCCACCCACAAAATTAGAGTGCTTAGGTTTAGGGCCTCAAACTGCATGTATCCCACACACACGTGCACACTCTAACACAAGTAAAACCTCATACACTGTCACAGACACTGAAATAAAACACTCACACAAGCTCACACACGTTTTGTCACTCTCACACATTAATGCTCAGACAAAAATCATCTTACAAATTCACATACAGTCCCAAACACACAAACACCGTGTCACATAAACATGTTTCAGGAGCAGCTCCCCGCTATAATTGGGAATATTTTGCCTGGGGAGGTGGGGATGAACTAAAACAGGGTCAAAGTCCCTCTCCCTATTTCTGTTTCTTGTGATGAATGTGATACGATGGCACCCTCTGCTGGTGGATCGATGCGATTGCAGAGACAGACAGGCTGGGCTGGAATCATGATGGGTTTATGGTGGCTCAGAGAGTGGTGTGTGTATGGAATGAGCTGCCACAGGAAGTGGTGGAATTTGGTACAACATTTAAAAATATATGAATAGTAAGGATTTGGAGGGCGATGAGCCAAATAGTGGAAAATGTGACTAGATTTATTTTTGATATCTGATTGGCATGGGCAGGTTGGATTTAAGGGTCTGTTTCTGTGCTTCATATCTCTGTGACTCTGAGCTTATGACAGAATTGGACATAAGATTATTAAACAAATATACTTCGTTCTCAGAAGCAAGGGACATGACAATGTGGTTCCATATTTTCAACGATGGTTTATCAACAGCTAATGCTCGGAAGTCACTGCTTGGCACAAACTGTGTTGGTGATGTTTATACATTGGACAGTGTCAGTTCCTGCACACACAGCACCAATAGGAATATCCCTCGACTGGACTCTGTGAAAATCACTCCCTCACAGACAGACAGTCACAGCATGACCCCTGTCTGCTAGTGATTGTCAATGTTAAATACAGACAGACAAACACATGCGCACACGCATCTACACAGACACAGACACAGAGACACACACATACAGACACACACACACAGACACGTGCGCACACATATATCTACACACACACACACACACTAACACAGACACACACACACACACACACACACACAAAACCAGACAACCACAGTAATATCTCACTCTGCTGGGGAGAGTAAATGTTATATTCAGGCACATACACACAGTCACAGCATCAACCCCTCTGGGGGACTGTAAATTTTAAAAACAGATGCTATAACAGTCCTGAAACGTTTCTCTATTTAAATTGAAGTCTCTCTGTCGATTCTTCCTGCCAAACATCACCCCCTGCTGCTGCTGCTGCTGCCTGAATCCTGGAGAACCCCCCCTGGTCCGGAGAAGGCAGCTGTGATCCATTCGCTCCAGGGAAAATGACAGACTGTGACAAACAGATGAGTGGGGCTTGGAAGAGCATAAAAACGTAGTTTAAATGATAAGACACTAACACATGATCCATCAAGAAATTAACTTTAAAACAGTGATAGTGAGCTGGAGTGGAAGGTCCCAAAATGCTGACATACAGACACCTCGGAAAAAGAGAGAGGAACACTGTACAATTATCGCCGAACATTCCCACTTCTGACCTTATGACAGAGGAAAGGTCATTGATGAAGGAACTGAAGAATGTTGAGCCTAGGACACTCCACAGTCACAACCATCTTCCGAGGTGTCAGGTATGACTCTAACCAGCGGAGCATTTGACCCCTGATACCCAATGATTCCAGTTTTCCCGGTGAGCCTGACACTGAGCGTGGTTGGCAAGTTGTCGGAGAACATCCTGAGGGATAGGATTTCCACGTACTTGGAAAGACAAGGACTGATTAGGGATAGTCAGCATGGCTTTGTGAATGGGAAATTGTGTCTATGAACTTAATTGAGATTTTGTTTGAAAAGTAACAAAGAGGATTGATGAGGGCAGAGCAGTAGATGTGGTCTGGCAGACTAGTTGGCAAGGGTAGATCGCATGGTATACAGGAAGAATTAGCCGTGGATACAGAACTGATTCGAAGTTAGAGGACAGAGGGTGGTGGCGGACGGTTATTTTTCAGACTGAAGGCCTGTGATCAGTGGAGTGCCCCAAGGATTGGTGCTGGGCCCACTGCTTTTCATCATTTATATAAATGATTTGGCCATGAACATAGGAGGTATAGTTAGTAAGTTTGCAGATGACACCACAACTGGAGGTGGACTGGACTGCGAAGAAGGTAACCTCAGATTACAACAGGAACTTGTTCAGATGGGCCAATGGGCTGAGGAGGGCAGATGGAGTTTTATTCAGATAAATGTGAGGTGCTACATTTTGGGAAAGCAAATCAGTGCAGGACTTATACACTTAATGGTAAGGTCCAAGAGAGTATCGTTGAACAAATTGACCTTGGAGGCAGGTTCAAAGTTCCTTGAAAGTAGATTTGCAGGTGGAAAGGATAGTGAAGAAGGTGTTTGGTATGCTTTCCTTTATTGGTCAGAGCACTGAGTATAGGAGTTCGAAGGTCATGTTGCAGCTGTACAGGAGATTATTTCAGCTACTTTTGGAATGTTGAGTGCAACTCTGTTCTCCTTCCTATCTGTAAGGGTGTCCTTGGAAGGGTTCAGAAAAGCCTGACAAGGATGTCACCAAGGTTGGAGGGCTTGAGCTATAGGGAGAGGCTGCATAGGCTAGGGCTGTTTTCCCTGGAGTGTCAGGGGCTGAGGGGTGACCTTATAGAGGTTTATAAAATCGTGAGGGGCATGAATAAAATAAGTAGATAAGGTCTTTTACCTCGTGTGGGGGAATCCAGAATTAGAGAGCATGGGTTTAGGGTGAGAGGACAAAGATATAAAAGGGGCCTAAGGGATAACATTTTAACACAGAGAGTGGTGCGTGTATGGAATGAACTGCCAGAGGAAGTGGTGGAGGCTGGTACAAGGGCAACATTTAAAAGACATCTTGATGTATTTTATGAATATGAATAGGAAGGGTTTGGAGTAATATGGGCCAAATGTTTGCCAATGGGACAAGATTAGGTTATGATATCTGGTCGGCTTGGATGAGCTGGACTGAAGGGTTTGTGTCTGTGCTGTCTCCCTCTCTATGACTCGCTGACTCTAAATATCATCATTCTTTTACATATGCTGTAACGAGGAATTTAACAGGTTCCTGAAGTAATAGGCAAATACCTAATTAATTGGCAGTTAACATGGTACAGTTGGCACACGTTACTTTAATACAGTATCCATTGTGAAAAGCCTCAAGAAAAGAGATTAGATTCTGGAAAACATCATGAAGCCCAGGGGGTGGACCACAAACCTGTCCATCTCTGTTGTTTTGCTGAGGCAATGATCGATTGTACAAAGTGCAGTACCACAGAGTCAATTACAAAGGGATAACTCAGCTCTGCTGTCTAATAGTAATCCCGGGATGGAGTGGTGTGGGGGAGTGGTGGGGAAGGTGGGAGCATGTGCGCTTAAATTTTAAACTGCACAAACTAAGATAGTCTGGCCCTTATTGCTGTGCCTGACTAAACGGTGCGAAGCTGGGACAAAGTTGTACCAAAATAAAGTTCTGCTCGAATCGACCACTGGACTCCGACTGTCATCAGAAAATACAAGATTGAGCAGGAAGTTAAACATAGGCCACAATTTGCTTTTGGAAATAGGCAAGAGGCACAGGGAGAATTGACACTTATGAAAGGTTGTTGACAGGTTGAAAATGCATCAGCAGAGAGTCTTTCATTTCTTGTCTGTTTGACACTCTGTAACAATCTACAAAAGTAAGGAGTTAATTTGTTTGAGCCACGAGGTTCTTCTTAACATGTGCACGAGAGGGTCAGAGATGCTGGAGGAGCAGCCATTTACAATCGTACTCGAGATCCAACTGGATAAGCCTTTGGACACTACTTCTTCCTTTTATGGCTCCAAATTCGAAACAAGACAATCTTTATATAATTTCTGTTTGCCATCTCCATGTATCTATGAATTCACCTTAAACTTTTACAATACGGAATAGCATCTTTCTGATTCCAACTTTCAGAGATGGCCCTCAGTGAGCTCCTCCACCATTCCCTCCATTTCACTGGTGTCCTGTCACTCCCATTCCCCAATCAAATGACTTGAACTCGGACACACAGAACTTTAACAGCGATAAAGCACAGTTAGAAAGTTTATTTCATTTCTGTCCCTGAGTACAGCCTTTATTCAGTGATAGTCAGGGCTTCAAGTCTTGAACATGAGACAGAACCTGCTTCTGGTGAGTGTCTTCATTCAGTGAGAAGGAGCAGGGTGGCCCAGTGGGTTTTGGGATTGTATTTGGGATTTTCTGCTCAGTCTGCAGCATTCCAGCCCATGGGAGCAGTGCAGTGGGAAAGACTCCTCTTGTGGATTACAATAGCCCGATCAACACAGTGTTCCAGGCCAGTTACAGAGCTCCGAGAATTCGGAGTTAGACCCTGAAAACTACATTGATTAAAGGAGGAGGAACAAGAAAACAGTTTCAAGCTGATGAGGTCATCGGTATCTCTGTGCCGAACTCTGCACCACGTTTTATTTTCTGCTTCATAAACCCACAAACTGCAGCTCAACCCAGTCCCCCTGCCCCACCATACAGACTGGAGAATGGGACACCTTTCTCAATAGTACAGGAGTACATTCCAGAGACTACAGGCAGGTCAGGTTAACACCAGGGCTGTGTACACTTGGAATAACCTGGAGCAGATCAACACAAATCCAATTGGGGAGGGTGGGTCTGTTTAAGGAGAGTCAGTGTGGGTTTAAGATGAAACAAATGTGACTGTGCCTGATGAAAGAAAATAAAAGAAGGGACGGTTTCCAAAGTGTTTCACAAATTATTACCTGAGAGGCTGGATAAAAACTGAAGCTAATGTTCATGGTGTTTGAGTGGACAGTGTTATTGCTGGCAGATTCCAGATTCTGCTTTTGTTATTTCATTATCACGTAACCCCCTCTGTAATCAGGATTACACTTGTTATTGTAATGGGTTTGTTCATTTCCAGAAATGTATACAACAGCAACAAAGCCGAGCAATGCTGTCACCTCGATCTCCCCAAGGAGCTCCCACACAGTATAAGGCAGCGTCTCTGGGAATGCATCAGCTCAGAGTCTCAAACGAGGAGCTTGTCAGCTGCCTGAAGGGACAGATCACCTCACACAGAAAAATGCATCGACCAATTGATCACGTGCAGAAAGTGTTCTACACCATCCTTGCTTTTACTGGCATCCCAGGTATGGCGCTATGACAATTGAACTTGTTTTAATTTGCTGCTGATCTGCTCTCTGGTTTTACCGTTTGAACAATAACGTCTCCAGCTCACTGACTGGTCACCCTTATCCAGGCACCGGGACAGTGACAGCAATTCACTGAGCAGCATTCTCGGTACAATCCTACACTGACAGAGACTCCCAACCTCACTGCTGCTGCAGCATTTTCTGTTCTCAGTGTTGTGTCATCTGTTCCAGTTTGATATGGCTTCAAGGTATGAGGAGAGATCAGGCAGGTTAGTTCTGAAGAAGGGTCACTCGACCCGAACTCTGTGCTCTCTCCCACAGATGCTCTAGACCTGCTGCGCTTCTTCTGATTTCATTCCGTAAATGAAGCCAGGTTGATGGAGAATTTTGAAGGTTAAGGGATGATCTGAGTGAAGTCCAACAAAATATTAAAAGGAAAACATGAACTACTTCTACTGGTTGCAGATTGAGAACAAAGGATCATAGTCTGTGAATGGGGCTGAGAGCGTTCAGGAGAGATGTCAGAAAGCTCTTCTGTGCACAGAGGGTGGGAAAGGTTTGGAACTCTCTTACACACACACAGACATGGATGCTGCATCAGTTGGGAATTTTCAATCTCAGATTGTTCTTTTTGTTGCAAAGCAAAGGAATTGAAGAATTTGCGCCTTGTTCTGATTTGTAAAGCTTCATCTACCATCGCTTCCCGAAATTCTCTCCTCACACTCTTTGGTCAGGAGATTGACATTTTGACAGATTGCCCTCCTGGTCCCTCCACACTGAGATGTTGGTGGGTAGGTTTACAGCGTAAATATTACAGTCAACCTAAAACTCCCACATTGTCATTAAGGGAGTCCTGCATTCTCTGCTGTACTGCCCTTATTTAAGATACATGGTGTAGTTATGTTTGAAATCTCACACAGGTTCTGGTGACCTGTTTTGTAATCCTGCCATTATTGACAGTCCAATTGCTAGTCCTCCAACAGATTTTGGATTGAGGATTCTAATGGTGTTCTGCACCTTACCATGCAACCAAAGAAAATCATAGACTTCCTTCTGCTCTCCGAGGTGTGGCTGTCAGATCAATATCTGTCTAACCTCTAGAATCTTGAGACTGACTGGGCTGGAGGACAATCTGGAGTGAGTGTTAAAGTCTGATACTCAAACTCACTCACACCCAACTACTCCCAGTCACACAGTGCATGGGAATTTGTTGGTAAAACCTTGTTGTTGCTCTCTGGAATGGGAAGGGGGTATTTCTGATCAATAATTTGTTGTTTCTTTTCCCATTTGTCTCCCACAGTAAATTTGCTCGCAGTTACAGTCCTTTCCAGGCAAAACTGTGGTGTTTCCCCTTGCACTACCCGTTACCTGGTGTTTATGGCAGCTGCCGATCTGATGGTCATTATTACTGAGGTTATACTGTTGAGATTACCTATCTATTATTACTTGCAGTCTTTCCTGGACATCACTCCTGTGTGCAGTGTTATTGGGGCACTGCGTCGTGCAGCCACGGACTGCTCTGTCTGGTTCACCGTCACTTTCTCCTTTGACCGATTTGTGACCATTTGTTGTCAGAAGCTGAGAACAAAATATTGCACTGAGAAAGCTGCGACTGTGGTTCTGGCAACAACCTGCACCCTGTTCTGTCTGAAAAACATCCCCTTCTATTTCGAACATGAGCCTGTGAGGATAATCAACAATGTGCCATTCTACTGTAAAACAAAGCTAGGCTACTTCACTGAGACTTGGTGGGTGGTATTAGATTGGCTCGATACAGTTTTAACCCCTTTACTGCCATTTGCTTTCATTCTGTTGCTCAATGCTCTGACAGTCAGACACATTTTAGTGACCAGTCGAGTCCGGAAGAGGCTGAAGGGTGAGAGCAAAGGAGAGAATCACAGAGACCCAGAGATGGAGAGCAGAAGGAAGGCTGTGATTTTACTCTTCACCATCTCTGGGAACTTCATCCTCCTCTGGTTAATTGTTGTTGTGGTTTTCTTATATTATATCATTCAAGGAATCAATCCTGATGATTACTCACCTTTTCTAGATCACTTCAGTGCAGTTGGTTACATGCTGCGGAACCTAAGCTGTTGCACAAACACATTTATTTATGCAGCAACATTGTCTCAGTTCAGAGCGAAGATCAGTAACGCAGTAAAATACCTGGTTACACGGATTCCTTGTATTGTGAATAAATAAAACTCCTCCGTGAAGCCCACAGGAGGGTCCGACTGTTTCCAAACCATGAAATGATTTTGTTTTATTCACTCGTGGGATGTAGGTATCACTGACTGAGTCTGTAGTTATTCCCCATGCCGAATTGCCCCTGAGAAGGGACTGCTGAGCTGCCTTTAACACTGATGGGATAACAATATATTTCTAAATCAGGATGGTGAGTGACTCAGAGGGGAATTTGAAGGGGGTGATGTTCCCATCTATCTGCTGCCCTTATCCTTCGAGGTGGAAGTGCTCGTGGGTTTGGAAGATGCTGTGTGAGGATCTTTGGTGAATTCCTGCAATGCACCATGTAGTTGGTAAACACTGCTACTACTGAGTGTCAGTGATGGAGGGAGGGGATGTCTGGGGATGTGATGCCAACCAAGCGGCTGCTTCATCCTGGATTTTTTTTTTCTGGTGGCAGAAACCAGAACAAAGCAGCTGCTTAGTTGGCACCACATCCACAAACACCCACTCCCTCCACCACTGTTTCTCAGCAGCAGCAGTGTGGACCACCTACAAGATGCACTGCAGAAGTTCACCAAAGGCCCTCGGACAGCATCTTCCTAACCCACAAACTCTACCATCCAGAAGGACAAGAGCAGCAGATAGATGAGAACGGAAATCCCTGCACATTCACCTCAAAGCCACTCACCATCCTGACTTGGAAATATATCACCGTCCCTTCACTGGGTCAGAATCCTGGAGCTCCCTCCCTAACAGCATTGTGGGTCTACCTACACCACACGGACTGCAGTGGTTCAACAAGGCAGCTCACCCCCACACATTATGGAGGAGCAACTGGGAACAGGCAGCGTTCCCAGCCAGGTCTGGACCAGTGATGCTCACGTCCCACCAGTGAATAAGACAAAGTGCATGCAGGTAAATGCAGAAACAGCAGTGAATCTGATCAGCACACCACCGTCTTCACTGGGGATGTTAGGGATGGGCCTAAATGCTATTTTAGTCAGAGATCCCCCACATCTCATGTACAAAGTAATAATGGTTGATATTGACAGTAGAATTTAGGATTAGTAACATCATCAAAGAATTGAAATTGAGCATCAGGTAAATCAGAGTGTCAAAGAATAGATAATGATAATAGATTGGCAGCTGATGTAAAACTTTGGTCATTATGCAAATCAGATAATGGTAATAAGACAAGGACTAATTCTGTCCCAAAATTGCAAACGTAGATCGTACACTCCGAGCTGAGGTAATAAATGAGAAATTATGATTTGTTTTATGGGTGACGAATAAGATGGGAGAAAGTGAGGACTGCAGATGCTGGAGATCAGAGCTGAATAGGTCTTGCTGGAAAAACGCAGCAGGTCAGGCAGCATCCAAGGAGCAGGAGAATCAATGTTTCAGGCATGAGCCCTTCTTCAGGAAAAAGAGCTCATGCTCGAAACGTCAATTCTCCTGCTCCTTGGAAGCTGCCTGACCTGCTGCGCTTTTCCAGCAACATTTTCAGCTCCACTCGCACGACAACACAACAGTACGGGTGGCAATGACCTCAGCCGACACCTCGGAGATGGCTATGCTTACCGCTGCAAAGCCATCGGCAGTCTCATTAGCCAGCCTTTCCAAGGTGGAGGCCATATTGATCAGTTCCCTAGCAGCCTTAGCACTCCCATAGGCAGGGAAGGTGAACATGCAGAATCGCTCGGTCTCAGTGATGGACCGTTTGGATTGAGGTGGATGCAGTTTGGGATGAACGCAAAGGGAACTGTAATGGTAAACAAAAGGTAGCACATAGGCAAGGGAGCAAGATCCAGACCAATATGGAGGGAGCCAAGGGTAGGCCTTGACAGCACGGTCAGAGTAATTCTCATTGTAAGGCCTCAGGTAATCAGACGGAATTGAAGTCCAAATGGTTTTGTACGTTTTCTCTGTCGTCATGTTGACAACCTCAAGGCTCAGAATATTCCAGAAAGAAACGATTGGCGGGCGGACAGGGTAAGGAGCAGGGAACGGGAACATTTGCTGGTTCCGGCATTCCACCCTGATGTGGAATTAAAACAAATCGCCCCCGTGGGCGTTCCTTCACCCGCGGTGTTTGTGAGGGTCAGAGCCAGAGGGGTGTATGTTAAAGGATGTAGTGAGGCCGGAACCAACCTTTATAGTTTTGCATGTTATAACCCGTGGTCTCCCAGGTGACCTCATCATTGGCAGCAGAAATGGTCTGGTCAGGGCCTCACATGAATGACCGGGGAGATTCTCTGTCAGACCTAACCCCTGCCCATCCCCCAAATGGATAAATGTGAGGATCTGTTCTGGTCCAATCATCATTCCACCATTTTGGATTTATTAAACGGAATGGGACTCAGGGGAATCCCCCCAATAGAGTGTGCAGGGATTCGAGTACACACCCAGCATTTCGAGATGTTATTTTGCTGTGTGTGCTGATAGAACATGGTTAGGTATGTATTAACATGGAACCCCGCGCCTACTCCGGGGAGCAGGACTGAGGGTGGCACAATTCATTTGGTGCTGAGGAGAGTCTTAACCATAACCTTCCTACCCACCGATGGGACCTCCGCACAATCCTCTAATTGCCTCTGTTCATCCCTCCCTCACCTTCCTGTTTGTCCCGAACTGTTTTCCACATCTCCTTCAGCTGGGTGCTCAGTTCGAGCACATAGCGATGTATTCTATCGCAGCGAGGGCCAGCATCGGAACCCTCCCATGATGATGGAATCGGGCAGTTACATTGCCCGACCTGTCATCGACTCGTAAGGGGTCAAACCATTCGACCGGCTTGTGGTGGACTGGAGTTTGTCAGAGTCCTGCATGGCCTTAGCAAGGGAGGGTTTAAGAGTTCTGTTCATTCACTCCACCATGCCTGAACTTTGTGGATGGTCGGGTGTGTGAAATTTCAGTTTAATTCCCATCAGCTGACATGTGGTTTTTACAACTCTTACAGTGAAATTGGGTCCCCGGTTGAAGCCCATCTGGGACGGCACCACCCCCCCACTTCCCCAAACCCCATCCCCACCCCCCACCTCCACCTGGGAATCCCCTCCTCAGCTACAACCCTTGCCACAGCGTTAGCTGATCAGTTCTAGGTAGGGTAGGCCCCGACCCACCTGGTAAATTTGTCAATAATCACAAGGTTCATATCTACCTGGGACAGGAACAGCAGGACAGAGGGAGGGAGGGACAGATAGGGAGGGGGAGAGAAAGTGAGTGAAATGAGGGACAGAGAGAAAGGGAGTAGAGAAAGCGAGTGAGATGAGGGACAGAGACTGAGGGAGGGACACAGAGCGAGCCAAGGACAGAGAAAGATCCCAGAGAGAGGCGGAAGGACAGAGATGGGGAGAGAGAGAGAGGCACAGTGTGAAACCAGGGAAGGAGAGAGAGAAACACCCAGGCAGAGAGAACAAAGGACAGAGAAAGATCCCAGGGAATGAAACTCCCAGGGAGAGAAACAGGGGACAGACAGGAGAGCGTGTAAAACCCAGGGAGAGAACAGGACAGAGAGAACAAAACACTTAGGGAGGGGTAGACCGGACAGAGGGAGAGAGACAGAGACAAACAGACAGACAGAGAGAGAGAAATGCCTAACACAGGGAGGGAGGGGAGAGAGAAAGTAAAAGTCCAGGGAGAGAAATCCAAAGGAGAGAGAGAGAGAGAGAGAGACAGCCAGAGAGAGGGAGAGAATGAAGGAAGAGCAGCCACAGGGGAGAGATACAACAGACAGCTAGTGAAAGAGAGGTGGGTTGATGGTATTAAGCAGATAGAATGATCCTCAGGCAGTCTCAACAAGATCCCGCAGGGTTGACACAGAGAGGGGTGTGGGGAGAGGTTAGCAGGGAGGTTGGAGATTGAACAATTCAACAGTTCCAGGAAAGAGGGAGGATCCAGAGAGTTGTAGGAAGGGAATCTACAGGGGAATGTGAACAGGGAGGAGATGGGAAGGATGGGGATAGAAGGAAAGATATGGGACAGACAGAGACAGAGAGAGTGAGCTGGGGACACAAAGGGAGAGGTGGGAGCTGGAGAGCAAGAGAGAGGCAGTGACATCTGTGGGATCAGACTGTGCAGCAGCTCCCTCTCCATCTTTCTGCCCCTTTGCCCCCAGCCCAGAACATGCCCCTTGTGATAAATATCCTACAGAGACGGCCTGAACCCCACAATTCTAATGCCTGTGTCTGTGTGTGTGTAAATGAACAAGGAGACAGGCCAGTTTCTGATTGTTCTCTCTCTCTCTGAATGTTTCTGGCTCTTGTCTGACGATTCCAGGCGGCAGAAATGATCTGATTCTCTCAGTCTCTGCACCGTCCTGAGGTTCAGCTCCTGGATCCAATCTCCTCCTCTGGGAACTGACAGAGACAAATAATAATTGATTTGAAATAAAATCCAACAGTGGTACTAAAAGCACAGCAAGATCCCACTGCTCTTTGGCCTTCCACAGTCTCTCACTTTACTGTGATACTGGTTCAGTTTAATTATTGCATCATTAATGCATTGCATCACATCACAGCAACATCGAAACACAAAGAAATCACAATAGACCAGTTAACCCGAGGCTAGAAATACACACAGCAAGATCCCACTGCAGCAGTGTGACATCAGACAGATCGTGTGTATCATTGGAGTTGGTTAAGGGTTCGATTCTGTCTCCAAGACAACAGAGGGAGCAGCCCAACTGTTCAACAAATTCCAAACACTTGCCCCTCTGTTCCCCCTCTCTGTAACCCCCTCACTCTCTCTCCATCTCTGATACCTCTGTCTGTTCCACCGTACCCCGTGTTCCTTCTCTCTCTCTGTTCCTCCTAGCTTACTCTCCATCTCTGAGATCTCCCTGTTCCCTCTCACCCTCTCTCTGTCCCCTCTCTCTCCATCTCTGAGATCTCTCTTTGTGTATTTCTGTCTAATTTAATCCTGTACACTGTAATCTTTATTCCCCTCCACGTTAAATAACGATGGCTCATTTATCATCCTACCCTCTCTGTGACCCACATTCCTCTGACATTGTGACAAGACTTTACAGAGGGTCAGATATTTTGGGTATTATTTCCCTCCTCGGGAGTCCTGCCTCACAGATCCTGCAGGTTAACCTGTTTGTGTCACAATCCCAAAACCCTGGTTACTTTAAACCCAGGCTTCAAACCCATTTTAAAAACAACAGGGCCACAATCTGACAGGACCCAATTAACCAGAGGGCCCTACAAACCAGGCCTCCACACACACTCCCCCCACCCCCGCAGTGAAGAATAAACCTCGGGGTTATAAACAGACCACCTCTCACCTGGGCCCCACAGGCTGCAGCCTGGCAACCAGGCCTCAGGCCTCTGGCCCGTGCTCCCCTCTGGAGGTTGCTCTTGTCCAAGGCTTTCCTGGTCCCATGCATTTTGGATCTTTACTTTCCAGCTTTCCCAACAAAGATTCTTTGGGATAAAAGGGAGAAAAGATAATTTAGGGAGGTCGGGGCGGTGAGCGAGAGCACTTTGATGCAGAATTACACAGCAAGATCCCAGTTTTAAAAGCACCCCCTGCACCCCCCCATAACTCATCCCCAGTACATTGCAGACTATCACAACAACATCAAAATACAAACAAATCAGAAGACAGCAATTAACCAAAACAAACACATGCACCAAACAGGGAGAGCTGCTTGTTCTCAACAGCGACAGAGAAACAGCTCACTTTAAGAATAAATCTAAATAATTGTTGTCCACATTTATCTTCAAAGACCCCTGTGTAACATCTGCCCGCCTGAGAAGAACAGGGGGCCCACGTAGTCATTTGGGCTCTGCTGACGCCTCAGCTAATTATATGGGCATATGATTGAAAAATGTACAGACCTGTATAAAAATGATAAATTCTGATCTCTGTATGTTAATGTTTACATATGTATGGAATGACCAACTGTACAGACCATCAAATTATTTTATGAACAAAGTATATTTTTGAAACGAAAAAAAGACTGGCACATTCCAAGATCCAGGACTCCGTGTTGAGGGACGCGTTGAAGCTTGGGGCAGCTGCTGCCAAGGCGCGGTGGGGAAAGACCACTGTGTAATGTCTGCCTGCCTAAGCATTGGGGGCCGATGCAGTAGATTAGATTAGATTAGACTTACAGTGTGGAAACAGGCCCTTCGGCCCAACAAGTCCACACCGACCCGCCGAAGCGCAACCCACCCATACCCCTAACCTAACACTACGGGCAATTTAGCTTGGCCAATTCACCTGACCCGCACATCTTTGGACTGTGGGAGGAAACCGGAGCACCCGGAGGAAACCCACGCAGACACAGGGAGAACGTGCAAACTCCACACAGTCAGTCGCCTGAGTCGGGAATTGAACCCGGGTCTACAGGCGCTGTGAGGCAGCAGTGCTAACCACTGTGCCACCGTGCAAGGTGGCTCCGCTGACCCCCCTGCTGAATATGTGGACGATAATCGTACAGACCTGTATATATGGATGATTACTCTGTCTCTGTATGCAAAGAAATGGAATGTTTATGTATGTATGGCATGACCAATTATACAGATGATCAACATACTTTATGAATAAAGTATATTTTTGAAAAAAAATCTTCACTGAGTGGTTTGTGGACTCCACCCCTGCAATCACTGACACATTGTAACGTCTGTCAGTCTGCTCCCTGGGGTGCTCTCTGTGTCACTGAGATGTTAATTCCCAGGACAGGAGCCTTGTTTGATCTTGCTGCCCACTGAGATGTTAATTCTGGGACAGTAAAGTGTTACTGTTCCTGGTTTGTTCAACTCTGTTTGAAGCCTTGTTAGTTGTGCCAGTGCAGTTTGAAAATGTCTAACATTGGTACCAACCTAGCGTCTAAGAGCCAGCCTTTAGACCCCCTGACAGACACAGGTCTGGGAAGAGAGGGAGATATTCGCTGAGGATCCCTTGGAACTTTCCTGCTGTTCCTGTAGTTTCCAAACTCGAACTCACTGTCTCTGCCCCTGTCTGCCTGTTTGTTTCTCACTCTCTCTTTCTCTCTGTCTCTTCTCTGTCCCTGTCTGTCTCTCCCTGATCTGCTCTACATGCAGCCATTTCCAACTAGACCTTGAATCTTTTATTTCCTTTCCTTTTCTCTAATATATCGGCAGAGTTTGGGAATTTCAAACATCAATCACATGCTAGCCGCTCAACACCCACATTTCCCCCTCTCTGCTACACCCCTCACACACCACACACACACACACACACACACACACACACACACAGTCACACACACACACACACACACACATGGGAAGATAGGGGGACCATATGCAAGTTCAGTCAAGGGGGAAGTGTCAGTGATGGTCTGAGTCCATGTAACATCACTGAAATGTCTGGGTGTGTGTGTGTGTATGTGTGTGTCTGTCCATCTGAGTGCACAGTTTCAGTGTCAATGTTGTCACTCCCTAATGTGACTGTGTGTAAACCACGTCTTATGTCCCTGTCCCAGTAATGATCCACAAACCATACACCGTCCCTCACTCTCATTCACCCACACTCTCACACGTGTACACACACACAGCCTGGCACACTACATTCAGTCCTTGACACACACACACACACTCTCTCTCTCACACACACACGTCCCATCAGATATCCACACTGATGTGCACACTTACACACACAGGCACTCACAATCCAAGACTCCCACTCTTACAGACAAATGCATACTCGAACCATTTCTCATACACTATGACAATCACACATACACTCTCACACACACACTCACTGTCTCTCATATGCACACACTCACTGACACACAGACATACACAGACTCACTGTCTCTCACACTCACTGACACACTCACTCTCACACACATGCTCACACTCACACACTTACATACTCACTCACACACACGTTGTCTCTCATATACTCTCACACATACATTCTCACGCTCTCGCACACATACACTCTCATTCTCTCGAATACGTGCACACCCTTTCTCTCCCAATTGCACACTCTCTCTCTCTCACCCTACATTCTTTCCCTCGCACATGCACATTCTCTTTCTCACTTGCAGACACTCTTTGTCTCTCACATGTACACACCATCTCAAAGCACACACACTCTTTCTCACTTGTGTACACTCTTGTTCTCTCTCATACACACTTTCTCTCTCACACACACTCTCACAAACACTCTTTCCCTCACACACATGCAGACTCTCTGTCACACATAAATTCTCTCCGTTTCGCATGCACACTTTATCTCGCACATGTGCACACTCTTTCCCTTGAACATGTGTGCACTTTTTCATACGCTCGCACACTTTTCTTGCACACGTTCACACCCTTTCTCTTGCGCACGTTCACAGCTTCACACACGTTCACACTCTGTCTCACACATTATCTTTCTTACTCTCACACACTCTTTATCTTTCACATGTGCTCACACTCTCTTTCTCACTTGCGTACACCCTTTGTCTCTCTCACACACACTTTCAGGCTCATGCTTTCTTTCTCTCCCAAGCGCGCACACCTTCAATGAGCTGTCTCTATTTTCTGCAAAGGGAATTCACATTTTGATGATGCATTAATGCAGCACAGAGAACAGCTTTTGAGACATTCCTCATTGTGACAGGAATTCAGCCCCAATCTGAAACTTGGAGAGATGTAACAGAACAGAAATGACCCAGCAGCTTTCTCTGTTCCTCTCCCAATGTAACATTTGACTGGTTAGTTTATCTTGTCTTCAGTCTATTATCCAACAAGCATCCCTTCACATCTCCCATTATTTCAGTTCTACTGCCATTTCATCAGACTCCCCACATCGAAACCATCCCCAGCTAAAACTCCAGACCAAGGTCAAGGGTGGTGTTAGATACAGAGTAAAGCTCCCACTACCTGAAATGTTTCATATTTCCTGCCCACATTCAGCGTGGAGTTAGATATTGATTAAGTCACTCACTTCCCTCATCCTGTCCTCATCAAACACAGCTGAAAATGTGTTGCTGGTTAAAGCACAGCACGTCAGGCAGCATCCAGGGAATAGGAAATTCGACGTTTCGGGCACAAGCCCTACATCAGGAATGAGGAGGGTGTGCCAAACAGGCTAAGATAAAAGGTAGGGAGGAGGGACTTGGGGGAGGGGTGATGGAGATGTGATAGGTGGAAGGAGGTCAAGGTGAGGGTGATAGGCTGGAGTGGGGTGGGGGCGGAGAGGTCAGGAAGAAGATTGCAGGTTAGGAGGGCGGTGCTGAGTTGAGGGAACCGCCTGAGACAAGGTGGGGGGAGGGGAAATGAGGAAACTGGAGAAATCTGAGTTCATTCCTTGTGGTTGGAGGGTTCCCAGGCGGAAGATGAGGCGCTCCTCCTCCAGCCGTCGTGTTGTTATGTTCTGCCGGTGGAGAAGTCAACGCTTGACCCCGCCCCCACACCGAGCAACGTCACCATGTCTAACCCCGCCCCTACGTCGATTTCTGCCCCCACCCCCAGCTCCAGTCCCACACCAGGTCCTAGCTCCCAGCCATGCCGGATCTTCACCATCCCTCCAGACCTCCCCCTCTCTGAGGATGAAAGATCAGTCCTCAGCAGGGGCCTCACCTTCATTCTCCTACGCCCTCGGATCAATGAGTTCAACACGCGGCGAGATATTGAACAATTCTTCCGCCGCCTTCGCCTCCTTTCACAACCAAGACTCCCGCCCACCCTCTGACGACCCCTTCTCCCGCCTCCAACGCACCCCATCCACCTGGACACCCCATGCTGGCCTCTTACCCGCCCTCGACCTATTTATAGCCAACTGCCGCCGCGACATTAACCGACTCAGCATGTCCACCCCTCTCACCCACTCCAACCTCTCACCCTCAGAACGTGCAGCCCTCCACTCCCTCCGCTCCAATCCCAACCTCACCATCAAACCGGCAGACAAGGGAGGCGCGGTAGTAGTTTGGCGCACCGACCTTTATACCGCTGAGGCCAAACGCCAGCTCGTGGACGCCTCCTCTTATCGCCCCCTTGACCACGACCCCACCTCCTACCACCAAACCATCATCTCCCAGACCATCCATAACCTCATCACCTCAGGGGATCTCCCATCCACCGCCTCCAACCTCATAGTCCCACAACCCCACACCGCCCGCTTCTACCTCCTGCCCAAAATCCACAAGCCTGACTGCCACGGCCAACCCATTGTCTCAGCCTGCTCCTGCCCCACCGAGCTCATCTCCGCGTACCTCGACACGGTTCTGTTCCCTTTAGTCCAAGAACTCCCCACCTACGTTCGGGACACCACCCACGCCCTCCACCTCCTCCATGATTTTCGCTTCCCCGGTCCCCAATGCCTTATTTTCACGATGGTCATCCAGTCCCTGTACACTTCCATCCCCCATCACAAAGGACTCAAAGCCCTCCGCTTCTTCCTTTCCCGTCGCACCAACCAGTACCCTTCCACTGACACCCTCCTTCGACTGACTGAACTGGTCCTCACCCTGAATAACTTCTCTTTTCAATCCTCCCACTTCCTCCAAACTAAAGGAGTTGCCATGGGCACCCGCATGGGCCCCAGCTATGCCTGTCTTTTCGTAGGATATGTGGAACAGTCCATCTTCCGCAGCTACACTGGCACCACCCCCCCCTTTTCCTCCGCTACATCGATGACTGTATCGGCGCTGCCTCGTGCTCCCACGAGGAGGTTGAACAGTTCATCAACTGTACTAACACCTTCCATCCCGACCTCAAATTCACCTGGACTGTCTCAGACTCCTCCCTCCCCTTCCTAGACCTTTCCATTTCTATCTCGGGCGACCGACTCAACACAGACATCTACTATAAACCGACTGACTCCCACAGCTACCTGGACTACACCTCCTCCCACCCTGCCCCCTGTAAAAACGCCATCCCATATTCCCAATTCCTTCGTCTCCGCCGCATCTGCTCCCAGGAGGACCAGTTCCAATACCATACAGCCCAGATGGCCTCCTTCTTCAAGGACCGCAGATTCCCCCCAGACGTGATCGATGATGCCCTCCACCGCATCTCCTCCACTTCCCGCTCCTCCGCCCTTGAGCTTCGCTCCTCCAACTGGCACCAAGACAGAACCCCACTGGTTCTCACCTACCACCCCACCAACCTCCGTATACAGCGTATCATCCGCTGTCACTTCCGCCATCTCCAAACGGACCCCACCACCAGGGATATATTTCCCTCCCCTCCCCTATCAGCGTTCCGCAAAGACCACTCCCTTCGTGACTCCCTCGTCAGGTCCACACCCCCCACCAACCCAACCTCCACTCCCGGCACCTTCCCCTGCAACCGCAGGAAATGTAAAACTTGCGCCCACACCTCCTCCCTTACTTCTCTCCAAGGTCCCATATCCTTCCAATTCCGCCACAAATTCACCTGCACCTCCACACACATCATCTATTGCATCCGCTGCACCCGATATGGCCTCCTCTATATTGGGGAGACGGGCCGCCTACTTACGGAACGCTTCAGGGAACACCTCTGGGACGCCCGGACCAACCAACCCAACCACCCCGTGGCTCAACACTTTAACTCTCCCTCCCACTCCACCGAGGACATGCAGGTCCTTGGGCTCCTCCATCGGCAGAACATAACAACACGACGGTTGGAGGAAGAGCGCCTCATCTTCCGTCTGGGAACCCTCCAACCACAAGGAATGAACTCAGATTTCTCCAGTTTCCTCATTTCCCCTCCCCCCACCTTGTCTCAGTCGGTTCCCTCAACTCAGCACCGCCCTCCTAACCTGCAATCTCCTTCCTGACCTCTCCGCCCCCACCCCACACCGGCCAATCACCCTCACCTTGACCTCCTTCCACCTATCACATCTCCATCGCCCCTCCCCCAAGTCCCTCCTCCCTACCTTTTATCTTAACCTGCCTGGCACACTCTCCTCATTCCTGATGAAGGGCTCTGGCCCGATACGTCGAATTTCCTGCTCCTTGGATGCTGCCTAACCTGCTGTGTTTTAACCAGCAACACATTTTCAGCTCTGATCTCCAGCATCTGCAGACCTCACCTTTTACTGGCAAATGGAAAATAACTGTTTGATCACAGAAGTACAAAGCAACGCTCACCTTCAAAAAGAGTGAATCTAACTACCACCTCTTGACATGCAATGATGGTGCTATTATTGAATCCCACACCATAAACAGCCTGAGGGTTACCATTGACCAGAAACTGAAATGCAGCTTTTTAAAATTCATTCACAGGACAAGGATGTTGCTGGATAGACCAGCCTTTATTGCCCATCCCTCATTTCCCAGAGGATAGTTAAAAGTCAACCACAATATTGTAGTTTCACATGTCGTCCAGTCCTGATATAGATAGCAGTTTCTATCCTAAAGGATATCACTGAACTACATGGGTCTATCTGACAATCGACAATGGTTTCACGGTCATTGGTGGACTCCTATTTCAGTTTTTTTAATGTTTGCATTTAAATTCCACCATCTGCAAGGCTCTAATTCAAATATTCACTGAGTTTCTGGATTAACAGTCCAGCGATGATACCACTAAGCCATCTCCTCCACGTATATTTATATGAACTTGCCTCATAAACACAGTATCTACAAGATCAAGTTTAAGGCAAAGAATACTGTGGTGAGTAACTCACTTCCTGGCTCTTCGAAGCCTGACCACCATCTACAAAGCACAATTCAGGAGTGTGCTGGAATCCTCTCCACTTACCTGGATGGGTGCAGCTCCAACAACAGTCAAGAAGCTCAACGCCATCCAGGACAAAGCAGTATGCTGGATTAGCATTCTGTCCATAAATATACACTCCTTCCATCACCAAAGCTCAGTAGCTGCAGTGTGTATTATCTATCAGATGCATGGCTAAAATACACCTACGATGCTCAAACAGCACCTTCTAAACCCACGACCACCACATCTTAGACAGACAAGGGCAGCATATGCTTGGGACTAACACACCTAACAGTTTCCCTTCAAGCCACTCACCATTCTGACTTGGAAATATGTTACCATTCATTCACAATGACTGGGCCTACACCCTGAAATTCCCTCCTTAAGGGCATTGTGTATCGACCTGCATGAACTGCAGCAGTTCAAAAAGGTAGCTCACCACAATCTTCTCAAGGGCACTTTGAGATGTAAAACAAATGCTGGCCCAGCCAGCGATGCCCACATCCCATGAATGAATAAAATAAAACTATCTGGGAAATTGAAACTATCTCAACATTTTCTGCATTGTGGAGATTTTCAAATCAAGGATTTCAAGAATATTTTTATGTCTTTTCAGAAATGAGGACAACAGTAGAATGTGAGCTGTTATTCATCTGTTGATTATAAGAATTCAAACGGCTTTGGAAATGCTTCCAAGCAGATGTGTTCGTGTTTATTGCTGTGAATTGCTGGGAATCCCTGCTTTGGAAGAGCGTCTCTGTACTGACATGTGCCTGCCAAATCATTTTGGGCTTGCGTTTTAGTTTCACAAAACTAGGGGATTCAAAGAGGAAAGACCCTCTCCCTCTTTGTGTGAAGTATATGGCAACCTGATAATGTTGCTCCCAGTTCAGGATTCTCACTACTTACGAAACCCAAAAGGAATGAACTGTGGCCATTATCTGAAGCCTTGATTCGCTTCTGCATTGAAGCCTTGCTTGGAAGATCGAAATGCAACTCTCGCAGATTTGATTTCATCAACAGGAAACCTAGTGGATGTTAGGATTTCATCAAATTCTAACATTTGCCTTTCAGATTCTAACATTTGCCTTTCTAATACAAGTGTGTTTTCCTTTTTCCCCTTTAATTCCATGCAGACTTACAGAGCTTATGTGGCTCACTAAATCCTATCAACATAGCCAAACTTGTGAGACATGGTCATTGGCAGGTCATTTGTATGTATGGTGAAAATTGCATTGAGCCTTGTGCTAGCCTATTGGCCAATCTGTTCCATGCACTTCCTCTTTGTTCAAGGACTTTTCTAAATTGTCTGTTATGAGGAAATGATTGAATAACTGTCCAGATCCAGTTTGGAAGCTGTCTGGACAAATGAAGGAACTGGTCATTCTTGACTGGAGGTGCCAGTGTGGCCCCGAAAATCTGATTTGGATTCAGGCCTTTTCAATAGTGTTGCTGATGTATGTGATAGTGCAGAGGTTGTGTGGTTACTCGTCTGAACAAGAATCAGCTGTTAAATGCAGTTATCGAACTAAGCAATAATCAGCTGTTTGCTATAGTTACAAAATTGATCAATAATTAGGTGTGTGCTCTGATTATTGAAGTGAACAATAATTAAATTATCTTCAACTGAAAAAAAAATGGGTTTGGCTTGTTGTTTTTTAAGAGTCAAAGAAATAAAGAGGTCCTCACTCTTTATTGTATAGAATATATAACTGACCTGCAGTATAATTCTAGGAGAAAGTGAGGACTGCAAATGCTGGAGATCAGAGTGAAAAGTGTGGTGCTGGAAAAGCACAGTCCGTCAGGCAACATCAGAGGAGCAGGAGAATTGACGTTCCGAGCATAAGCTCTTCATCAGGAATTCCTGCTCCTCGGATACTGCCTAACCGGCTGTGCTTTTCCAGCACCACACTTTGCAATTGTGGTGTGCTTCCCATAGACGAACACAGCAACAATCGAAGAGTTATGTTCACAGAAACCTACTTTACAGACAATGTCCCAGACAACACTATGATCATCTCAGGGCAGGCCCTGCCCCACTGGGAGGACAGACCCAGCAGAGGGAATATCTCCCTGGTATACACTCATGGAGGCGAGTGCCCTGGCAGTGCTCCACATTGATGCCAGACGTCATGAAGCAGATTAATGTACCGGGGTACAGGAGCTTTAGGTGGGACAGAGGAGGCGGATGGAGGGGAAGGGAGATACATTTTTGATTAAGGTGAGTATTACAGCAGTAATCAGAGATGAAATAACTGAAGGGTCATCCAGTGAGGCTTTGCGGGTGGAGCTAAGAAATAAGAAGGGTACGGTGACGTTATAGGGGTTGCACGAGAGGATCCCAACCATCAACGAGAATTAGAGGAACAAATATGTCGGGAGATTGGGGAGACTTGCAGGAACAATAGTGTTGTCATTGCAGGTGGTTCTAATTTTCCTAACATAGACTGGGCTGCCAGACGACCAAGGGTTCAGATGTGATGAAATTTGTTAAGTGCATGCAGGAAAGTTTCCACAAGCAGTATATAGAGGCTCCTACTCAGGAAGGGGCAAACCTAGACCTACTCTTGGGAAATAAGTAAGGACAGGTGATAGAGGTGACAGTGGGGGAGCACCTTGGGGCCAGTGACCAGAGTTGTATTCATTTTAAAATTGTTATAGAAATGGACAAAACTGGTCCACAGGTTCAAGTTCTAAATTGGGGATTGGTGAATTTTGATGGAATTGGACATGAGCTTGCTGGGGTTGATTGGAATAGTTTATTTGCAGGCAAAGGGACCTCTGGCCAATGAGAGGCCTTTAAAAGTGTGACAGCTCGAGTTCAAGGTCGATATGTTCCTGTGAGAGTGAAGGGCAAGGTTGTCAGGAATAGGGAACTCTGGAAGACAAGAGATATTGAGGCTTACACCAGAAAAAGTAGGCGTGGCTCAGGTACAGGCAGCTGGGATCAATCCCTTGAGGTAGACCGGGAATTCAGAAGTTTACTGAAGAAGAAAATCAGGAGGGTGAAAAGGGGGCATGATATAGCCTTGGCTGAGAAGGGTAGGGTGAATCCAAAGAGGTATTTTAAGTATCATAAAGAAAATAATAATTCGAGGGAGACTCGACCCCCTCAAGGACCAAAGTGGACATGTAGGATGTGTAGGACTACAGACTGTGGGTGAGATTCTCTCTGAATATTTCTCCTCTGTGTTTACCATGGAAAAAGATGTGAAGCCTTGGGAACTTGAGGAAGTGAGTGGTGATTTAGAGTCATAGAGATGTGCAGCATGGATACAGACCCCTCAGTCCAACCTGTCCATGCCGACCAGATATCCCAACCCAATGTAGTGCCACCTGCCAGCACCCGGCCCATATCCCTCCAAACCCTTCCTATTCATATACCCATCCAAATGGCTCTGAAATGTTGCAATTGTATCAGCCTCCACCACTTCCTCTGGCAGCTCATGCCATACATGTACCACCCTCTGTGTGAAAACGTGGCCCCTTAGGTCCCTTTTATATTTTTCCCCTCTCACCCTAAACCTATGGCCTCTAGTTCTGGACTCCCCGAACTCTATCCATGCCCCTCATAATTTTGTAAACCTCTATCAAGTCACCCTTCAGCCTCATGTCTTGGGGGACAATCAATATCATAGTATAGGAGGTGTTCAATGTGTTAGAATGTATGAAGGTGGATAAATCTATTGATCCTGACCAGGTATGTCCAAGAACACTGCAAGAGGCTGGAGAAGAAATTGTGGGGGCCCTGGCTTATACTTTTGCATTATCATTAGCAATGGCTCTGGACCTGGACGACTGGAGGGTAGCGATTATTGTGCCTGTATTCAAGAAGGGTTCCAAAGGAAGGCCTCGGAACTATAGACCAGTAAGGCTAACATCTGTGGTGCGTAACTTACTTGAGAAGATTCTGAGAGATAGAAAATAGATGCATTTTGAAAGATAGGGTTTGATTAGGAGTCGTCAGCATGGTTTGTGCCTAGGAGATCATGGCTCACAAATTTTTTAGAGTTCTTTGATGAAGTGACCTGGAAGCTTGACAAGGGCAGGACAGTAGACATAGTCGACATGAATTTCAGTAAGGCCTTTGGTAAAGTTCCACATGATAGGCTGCTCTAGAGTTTTAGATCATATGGAATCCAGGTGGAGCTGGCAAATTAGTTACACAACTCGCTTGATGGTTGGAATCAGGGGGTAATAGTGGAAGAATGCTTGTTGGACTGGAGGCCTATGATTAGTGGAGCGAATCACGGATCATTACTGGGCCCATCACTGTTCCATCTATATCAATGAATTGGATGAGAATGTATAAGCCATGTTTGGTAAGTTTGGTGATGACACTAAAATAGGTGGAATCGTGGACAGTGAGGAAGGCCATCAGAAATTGCAGCAGGATCTTGATCAACTTGCGGTTTGGACCAGGAAACGGCAAATGGAGTTTAAGATAGATAAGTGTGAGGTCTTACATTTTGGAAAGTCAAATTAAGGTAGGAGTTTAATGGTGAATTTTAGGGCCTTAGGAGGATACTGGAACAGAGGTATTTTGTTCAGGTCAGAGTCTTCTGAAAGTGGAGTCACAGGTAGAAGCATAGAAGGCTTTTGGCACACTGGTCTTCGTCAGTCAGGGAATTGAATATAGAGGTTGGGAAGATGCCATTAGCCATGCGGCTGATGCAGCTACCACCCCCACGCTGATTGATGATATCACTTCCGCCCCCAACATGGCCACTTCCACAGCCAATTTCACCCCTCACAATTCCTCATGCATCACACGTGACATCATGTCCGCCCCTCACATCATCACTGATGCCACACACTCAATGACTTCCACCACCCCTACTGCCATGGTCACCACCATTTCCACCCCCACCAGCGCCACTCACCTGCATTCTGCTGACACTCCCCCCACAGACCCCACTGTCCCTATCCCCACCCTCCCAGAACACCGAGGGGAACATTACTCCTGCTCATGACTCCACCCCCATTCTCCCCACCATCACACCCACTCCAGTTACTGGCTCCGACCCCACTCCCAGCACCACACCCAAACCAGATCCCGGCTCCCAGCCCTGCCGAGTTTTCACCATCCCCCCCAGACCTCCCCCTCACTGAGGACGAATTATCAGTCCTCAGCAAAGGATTCACCTTCATCCCCGTCCGTCCACGCATCAATGAATTTAATACACGCCTTGACATCGAACAATTCTTCCGTCGCCTCCGAGCTTACTTTCACAATCAGGATTCCTGACAACCTTCCGAGGACCCCTTCGCCCAGCTCCAACACACTGCATCCACCTGGACACCCCACGCTAGCCTATTACCTGCCCTCGACCTCTTCATTTCCAACTGCCGCCGGGACATTAACCGCCTCAACCTGTCTAACCCTCTCCCCCACTCCAACCTCTCATCCTCACAATGCGCAGCCCTCCAATCCCTCTGCTCCAATCCCAACCTCACCATTAAGCCAGTGGATAAAAGGGGTGCAGTGGTAGTCTGGCGCACTGACCTCTACACCGCTGAAGCCAAATACCAACTCGAGGACACCTTTTCCTACTGCCCCCTCGACCACGACCCCACCCCCCCATCACCAAACCATCATCTCCCAAACTATACAGAATCTCATCACCTCAGGAGATCTCCCACCCACAGTTTCCAACCTCATAGTCCAGGAAACCCGCACTGCCCAATTCTACCTCCTTCCCAAGATCCACAAGCCTGACTACCCTGGCTGACCCATTGTCTCAGCATGCTCCTGCCCCACTGAACTCATCTCTACCTACTTCGACACTGTCCTATCCACCCTAGTCCAGGAACTCCCCACATATGTTCAAGACACTACCCACCTCCTCCAAGACTTCCGTTTCCCTGGCCCCCAACGCCTCGTCTTCATCATGGATATCCAGTCCCTCTACACCTCCATCCGCCATGGCCAGGGCCTCCATGCCCTCCGTTTTTTCCTTTCCAGATGTCCCCAACAGTACCCTTCCACTGACACACTCATTCGTTTGGCCAAACCGGTCCTCACCCTTAACAATTTCCCCTTGGAATCCTCCCACTTCCTCCAGACCAAAGGGGTAGCCATGGGCACACGTATGGGCCCCAGGTACGCCTGTCTCTTTGTTGGCTACGTAGAACAGTTGATCTTCCGTAATTACACTGGCACCACACCCCACCTCTTCCTCCGCTACATTGATGACTGCATTGGCACCACCTCGTGCTCCCGCGAGGAGGTTGAGCAATTCATCAACTTCACCAACACATTCCACCCTGACCTTAAATTTACCTGGACCATCTCTGACACCTCCCTCCCCTTCCTGGACCTTTCCATCTCCATTAATGATGACCGACTTGACACTGACATTTTTTACAAACCCACTGACTCCCACAGCTACTTGGATTACACCTCTTCCCACCCTACCTCTTGCAAAAATGCCATCCCATATTCCCAATTCCTCTGCTCTGCCATATCTGCTCCCAGGAGGACCAGTTCCACCATAGAACACAACAAATGGCCTCCTTCTTTAGAGACTGCAATTTCCCTTCCCACGTGGTTAAAGATGCCCTCCAACGCATCTCGTCCACATCCCGCACCTCTGCCCTCAGACCCCACCCTGCCAACCGTAACAAGGACAGAATGCCCCTGGTGCTCACCTTCCACCCTACAAACCTTCGCATAAACCAAATCATCCACCGACATTTCTGCCACCTCCAAAAAGACCCCACCACCAGGGATATATTTCCCTCCCCACCCCTTTCCGCCTTCTGCAAAGACCTCTCCCTCCGTGACTACCTGGTCAGGTCCATGCCCGCCTACAACCCACCCTCCCATCCTGGCACTTTTCCCTGCCACCACAGGAACTGTAAAACCTGTGCCCACACCTCCTCCCTCACCTCTATCCAAGGCCCTAAAGGAGCCTTCCACATCCATCAAGGTTTTGCCTGCACATCTACTAATGTCATTTATTATATCCGTTGCTCCAGATGAGGTCCCCTCCACATTGGTGAGACTGGGCGCCTCCTAGCAGAGCGCTTTAGGGAACATCTCTGGGACACCCGCACCAATCAACCACACCGCCCCGTGGTCCAACATTTCAACTCCCCCTCCCAGCCAGCCGAAGACATGGAGGTCCTGGGCCTCCTTCACTGCCACTCCCTCACCACCAGACGCCTGGAGGAAGAACGCCTCTCTTCTGCCTTGGAACAATTCAACCCCAGGGCATCAATGTGGACTTCAACAGTTTCCTCATTTCCCCTTCCCCCACCTCACCCTAGTTCCAAACTTCCAGCTCAACACTGTCCCCATGACTTGTCCGGACTTATCCTACCTGCCTAGCTCCTTTTCCACCTATCCACTCCACCTTCTCCTCCCTGACCTATGACCTTCATCCCCTCCCCCACTCACCCATTGTACTCTATGCTACTTTCTCCCCACCCCCACCCTCCTCTAGCTTATCTCTCCACACTTCAGGCTCACTGCCTTTATTCCTGATGAAGGGCTTTTGCCCGAAACGTCGATTTCGCTGCACTTTGGATGCTGCCTGAACTGCTGTGCTCTTCCAGCACCACTAATCCAGAATCTGGTTTCCAGCATCTGCAGTCATTGTTTTTACCAAGTTATGTTGCAGTTGTACAGGACATTGGGTGAAGCCGAACTTGGAATATAGTATTCAGTTTTGGTCACTTATTTGAACAAAGGATGTTACAAAACTGGAAAGAATGTAAAAGGAATTTACAAGGATGTTGCCTGGACTCAACGGTCTGTGTTACCGGGTGGGGTCAGACAAACTGGAATTTTTATCACCAGAGCGTAAGACACTGATGTATATAAGGATGTATAAGATCATGAAAGGGTGAATGTTCTCGGTCATTTTCCAAGGACTGGGGAATTGAGAACTAGAGGGCATCAGTTTAAGGTTTGAGAGGAAAGAATCAAAGGGAACCTGAGGGTCAACATTTTGACAAAGAGGTTGGTACACATATGGAATGAGTTGTCAGCAGAAGTTGTTAAGGCAGGTACATTAACAACATTTAAAAGGTATTTGGACAAATGTATGGACAGGAAAGGATTAGAAGGATATGTGCCAAGCGCAGGGTAGTGGGGTTAGCAGTGATGGACATTTTGATTGGCACGGACCAGTTTGGGACAAAGGCCCTGTCTCTGTGCTGTCGGACTCCATGATTCAATGTATTGAATTTGAGAAAAAAGAGCCAGTTAATTGGAACACATTAAGGCCAGCAGCATGAACCATCTGTCACAGCTGCAGCACATGGGCTGGAGGGTGACATATAGACACTGCCCTGGCTCGGGGGGAAGAGTCATTGGATAATTTACACCAAGGGGCCGTCGCAACTTGGAGGGTTGGATTGTCTGATTTTGGTCAGTGCTCAGAGACAGGAGAGTGTGATTACGAGTGAGGTATGGACAGGGACACAGACTGCCACAGAACAGGAGGCTCATTCTTTGGCAAGAGTGACTTGACTGTGACACCAGAGGAACAGAATCAAGTGGGAGAAACTAAAACATAATGGAATTGTAGTTGGAGGCTCACAGGGACCGACACCCTTTTCTGCAGCACAGCACGTGAGGCAAGGAGGATGTGTTCCCATGCCATGCTGGGGTTCAGGGCCCATGGTCAGGGCTGAAGACAAGTCTGCAATGGGATCGGCAGGATCCACGTAGGTATAAGCAACATATACCAGGCAAGAAACAAGGTTCAACCTGGTCACTGTCAGGAGCTCAGTGTCGAATAAAGAAGCTGAAACCTCAGCCATCTGGATTAATATCGATGCCAAGAGTTAATTGGCACAGAGCCAATCAGATTAGGGAGAGCCATTGATGGCTCAGAGACTGGTGTGGGAGAGTTGGTTTCTGGCTCTCTCATCACAGATGCTCCCACACCTACTGAGGTTATATTTCAAATGACAGCAGTCTCTACTCTGTAGTTTGGTCAATGTTACCTCTCATTAGTCTTTTATGACAGACCCCTCTTAGTCTTAAGTCTGTTCGATTCCATCGTCTATTTTCTGCTACTTCCTGCAATATTAATAATTGCCTGCCTGGTCCCCAATGCTGTTGACTCGTATCATTCTCACCATGTCTGTCAAATCCAAGTTTGTCTATCTCATTTGTATCTTGACAAAATACAAGAATAAAATACTGAGCCTTGTAATAAAAGCAACATGACTTCCACTCTGCTGTCTGCCAGTTACAGTGATTTATGATCACAGCACGTTTCTGCCCGAATACAGTCTTTCTCCATGGTGACCTTCTGCAATTTATTACAATAGCTTCAGTTTGTATCCAGCCTCTCAGGTAATAATTTGTGAAACACATTGGAAGACCATCCCTTCATCAATCTTTCATTTTCTTTCATCAGGCACAGTCACATTAGTTTAATTTGAAATCCACACTGACTCTCCTTAAACCTATCCACCCTCCCCAATTGGATTTGTGTTGATCTGCTCCAGATTATTCCAAGTGTACACAGCCCTGGTGTTAAACTGACAATCTCTGGAATGTACTCCTGTACTACTGAGAAAGGTGTCCCATTCTCCAGTGTGTATGGTGGGGCAGGGGGATTGGGTTGAGCTGCAGTTTGTGGGTTTATGAAGCAGAAAATAAAACGTGGTGCAGAGTTAGGCACAGACATACCGATGACCTCATCAGTTTGAAACTGTTTTCTTGTTCCTCCTCCTTTAATCAATGCAGTTTTCAGGATCTAACTCCGAATTCTCGGATCTCTGTAACTGGCCTGGACCAGTGTGTTGAAAGGACTACTGTAATCCACAAGACTGCAGTCTGAGCAGAAAATCCCAAATACAATGATGACGTCCCACTGGGCCACACTGCTCCTGCTCAATGAATGAAGAAGTAGGTTATGTCTCATGTTTGAGACTTGAGGTCTTGACTATCACTGAATGAAGGCTGTACTCAGAGACAGAAATGAAATAAACTTTCTAACTGTGCTTTATCGCTGTTAAAGTTCTGTGTGTCCGAGCTCAAGTCATTTGACTGGGGAATGAAGTTAGCAGGGCACCAGTGAAATGGAGGGAATGGTGGAGGAGCTCACTGAGGGGCATCTTTGAAAGTTGGAATCGGAAAGATGCTATTCTGTATTGAAACAGTTTAAGGTGAATTCATGGTTACACGGAGATTGCAAACATAAATTCTTTGAAGATTGTCTTGTTTAGAATTTGGAGCCATGACAGGATGAAGTAGTGTCCAAAGGTTTATCCAGCTGTAACCCGAGTACGATTGTAAATGGCTGCACTGCCAGCATCTCTGACCCTCTCGTGCACTATGCACATGTTCAGAAGGACCTCATGGTTCAGACAAACTAACTCCTTACTTTTGAAGATTGTTACAGAGTGTTAAACAGACAAGAAATGAGAGACTCTCTGCTCATGTATTTTCAACCTGTCAATACTCTTCCCGAAGTGTCAATTCTCCCTGGGCCTCTTGCCCATTTCCAAAAGCAAATTGTGGCCTGTGTTTAACTTCCTGTTTTCAATCTTATATTTTCTGATGCCAGTTGGAGTCCAGTGGTAGATTTAAGTGAAACTGTATTTTAGTACAACTTTGTCCTAGCTTTACCTCACCTTCCCCTCCCCCCACCCCACACCCCACCTCCCCCCCCAACACCCCCCACCCCACCCCACCCAACCCCGGGATTACTATTAGTCAACAGAGCTGAGTTATGGATAGGCTTATGGTCCATCCCTGGGGCTTCATGATGTTTTCCAGAACCTATCTCCTTTCTTGAGGCTTTTCACAATGGATACTGTATTCAAGTAACATGTGCCAACTGTGCCATATAACGGCTAATTAATTAGGTATTGTCTATTACTTTAGCAATCTATTAAATTCCTCATTATAGGAAATGTAAAGGAATGTTGATCTTTGTCCAGTTCCAACAAAGTTACCTGGTTACAGCTGATGCAAGAATCCTTTAGCTAACATGTCACGTTTTAATGTGCTCATTCAATCTACATTCCAGTGTCTGCTCATCTCTATATTCATTCCGCCCTGTAGGGTTTAAGGGGTTGTGATTACTGTCTGAAACTGGGTTGAACTTTTTCCATTCATGATTTTTAATGAATGTAATTAATACAGAATCGATATTTATAATGGTTGACTAAACAATTAATCAGTGTGAGATGTCCTTATCTCTATCTTAGGTGTGAGCTTCAACCTTGAGCTGCTATTGTTCCCAAATGTGCAATATTATTATCTATGTTTAACAGAGCTGCGATTGTTCTACTTGATAAAACTATATTAATAACTGTTACATTTATTATCTATGTCTGATGCACATTCAGCAACTTGAGTAAATGTTGCTGCCCACCCTGTTCTGCTGCATTACCAATGGGCTGCTGTCGGCCATTTTGTGCTCCTCAGCCATGGGCATCCCTAACAATACCCCTTTGATTCCCTCTTAAGTGAATCATAAAGTGCACCAATATTTGCAAGAATGGTTGCCTCACTGGCTGCTTCATTTTCAAGAGCCTAACCTGCGGGGTTGCGATAGAAGTCACCTGTTGGCAGCAACATTTGATTAATAAAAAGAGACAACATAAGATAAGAATCATTATAACAAAGAAGGCCATTCCCTTTTCCTTCATTTCCTTCTGGTGTACGGGATTGGCAAGTTATTAGTCACTCAAAATACAGACAGTTAGTAATACAATCAAATTCCCCACCTTGGGCTAAATGTAACAGTTCTTACATCTTTGCTTTTAAATATTTGTGTTGCTATTTACATGTGATATGCAGAACTAAATTTTGTTTCTTTAAAATTTAGATCACCGCCGTTGTAGTGATCAGCAGCACTTGGTAGTTTGCTTCCCACTGGGTTCTTTATGGATTTTCATCACATTGTTCCACGTTCCTGAGACGATATCATGTCCTCCTTCAGGAGGTCACTCTGAGCAGCCGATACCTTTTGGGATGCAGACTTGTCAGAATTGGTTAGGCTTGACAATATTTCAACAGTGTGCCATTAATTAGTTGTGAATCAACTTTCCAAAACTCAATTGTTCCTGGCAGTGACATAAGCCTTCCGGTGATTACTTTAAAAGGGTTTGGTCCTGTTGTCTGACTGGGAGTTGCTTGGATGTTGCATAGTTCTACTGACAGGGCTTTTTTTCCAAGACACTCCCTCTTGTTGGTTCCTTAGAAAACCTTTGTTTTACTGTCGGTTGATTCATTCCACTTGCCCTGATGTCTGGGGGTGATGAGGGAATTTACTGGCAGACAGCCCCTGTTAAGTATATCCCTTGGTCAGAGTCTCTGCTGGGCAGGACTCCCCACCGAGGAATGTAATCCCAACACAAAAGCTTTATGATTGGCTGTGGTTCCTCGGGTTGGAGAGGCTTCTACCCATCTGGAGAACATGTTAACAATAACTAGGACGTCAGTACAGCTTCGATGTGGTGGGAGGGATGTGTTATCGACTTGTAGATGATGAAACAGTCCTGCAGGGGACGGAGGAGGGTCTGATTTGGGACATGTCTGTGAAGGGTCCGGGGTTGTTCTTTTCACAGGGCACACAGCTGTCTGCTACCACCTGGGCATGGTTTGTAAAACCCAGCCCCACCAGCTCCTTGGGAATCGTGCCCCCATTTGTTGTGGAGCTGAATGTGCCCATGAGTGGCTCTGTTCTGTGACAAAGAGCAAATGCCTGCAGGGCGACAGGTTTGTCAGTCTCTCTTCATCTCCAGATCCCAGCGTCACACAGTTTCATTTCTGCGTCAATCCAAGCCCATTATTTTTTCCCTCAGGATCATTGACTCTGCATATCCTTTAGGCCCTTTGTTAAAGTCCTGAGCATCTTTAATTTACCGTTTTGGATCAAACGTCATCGTGCTTATCAAGCTTCAAGTTCAGTCACTGGTTGCTCATTAACATCATACATGGACTCAAAATTCCCCAGTTCCCTTAGCTGCATCAATCTTGAGGATATTCCTTCAATATTTTTCTTTCTTTGTTAATGTTATGTGTGATTGCAACATTGAGTGGCAACTATCTCCATTCACAGGGAACCGCTCAGAGCTGCAATGTCCATGTTCTCAAATAATATCGTTCTAACAGAGCGCTCATCAGGCTTTCCCTTCAGATAATGCTTCCCCTCTCTTTTTCCGAGGTGCCTGTAAGTCAGCATTTTGAGCCCTTTCACTCCAGCTCACTATCACTGTTTTAAAATTAGTTTCTGAATGGATAATGTCACTTTCTTATCATTTAAATTATGTTTTGGAGCTCTTCCAAGCCACACTAATCTGTTTGTCAAGTCGGTGTACATGTCTGAGACCCATTCTCCAGTGCATTTTCTTTTTCCCATGCATTCCCTCATGTTTGGTACTTCCAAGGTAGCAATCACTTTCGTACACTCACATCAGTATTCCAAGACCATGTCACACCTTCTTGCTTCTTGTATAATTTTATTAAAAGATTGATGAGATTGTACTTATCTTTCCAAGTACAGTCCCGACGCAGCAGGGAAGGGTTTGATTTTCAAATTCAATTTTCTTGAAAAGAAAGACAAGAACGTAAACATCACCAAGAGAAACCAACAGTTTAATCCTCTCACCTAAACTTCCCTTTCACTAAAATGCATGGTCACTTCAAGTGCCATTTCAACCCATTACCCTAACTTGTCCCTTTTCTGTCAGAACTCACCATCCCTACTTCCTTACTCTCATCCGATTTTGCAATTTAACTATTGGCCCCATTCTAATTCCAGAGCTCTGGAGATATTTGCAGTCTGTGGTACATCATTGAAGAATAAACCAGAAGTCTAGCATTTCTGTTTGATTCAGGCAAAACATCTTTTGTTTGTTCTTTCTTTCTCTAAGACGACCCACATTTTTGTTAAAGTTCCTCGATAACTCACCCTAGACACTTGATATATCCCTGTGTAAATGTGTCTTAATTCAAAATTCAATTCACTCCTTCAAAGTCACGTACAGTTTTTTGTTATGCATTGAAATTCCGGATGCCCAATATATCTAATCTTTTCACAGAACTTCTTCGATGCTGAGGTGTGTTGTTAACGAATGGCTTGATGGGTTGAGCATGTCTCATCCATCACTGTGTTGTGATGTTTCAAAGTTTGCAGACAGTTTCAGAAATGTGGAGCCATTGGTGCAGGCCTTCAGTATCTGAAGAAAATAAAGCATCCGTCCATTCCACTGCAAGCAGAATGGGGGGGCAAGTTGGGTGGGGGGCTATATTGCAAATGCAAAATAGTTGCACAGGGAAATGGGGGACATAAAACCTGGGGAGATACAAACCTGGTCAGATGGGGAGTATATTTGGGGGCATTTGTGGAGGGGAATGAAGCTACACTGAGAAGGGACAATTGGACAGGGGCCCAGGGGAAATTTGCCATGGAGCTGTAAGATTGGGAACAGAAGCAACTTCTAGTGCATGTGAAGCTGGCAAAAGTTTGGGTGGGAAAACTGGAAGGCGGGGGTCAGATAAAGCCCCGTTCTCATTGAGGGGGGTGACAGGGATTAGCTTGAATGTGGAATCTTGTTGTGCATCACCACAGTCAGTCAAAAGGCTAGTGAGCTCTGCACATGCTCGCTGAGTGCAGTAGGGTGGGCTATCAGGGAGGAACTGCCTCCACAGGAACGGGATTCAATAAGGGCCATTCGGGCACAAATCCTGAAGAGCCGGACAGATCCTAGACCATTTAATGATGGGTTAGATCACGATGGACTGAACATCCCCCTCCTGGGCCATGAAGCTTCAGCGATTTTGAGATTTGGGATCCTGCTGTGTATGTCGGGTAGACAAAGGGAGGTCAGTCCTTAGGGCCGAGGGATTGGGCCTCAGCAAGGGGGTTATATAGGACGCGGTGGGAGATAAATAAGGGTTTTAATGTCGGGGTAATGAAGGGTCTGGGGCAGAAAGGACACTGCATGGGGGGGTGATTACACAGGGCATGGGGAAAACGTTTGTAGGCTAAAATGCTATTCGCGGCTAAAGACAAGGGGGTAAGCTTCGGGGTTTTGAATGGAAATCGGACTGCAGCGGTTCAAGAAGGCAGCTCAGCACAACATTCTCAAGGGGCAATTAGGGATGGTTAATAAATGCTGGGCCCAGCCAGTGATTCTCACATTTCTTGAGTGAATAATTAAAAAAAAATCATGGTCAGGAAACAGTCGGACCCTCCTGTGGGCTTCACGGGGGAGTTTTATTTATTCACAACACAAGGAATCCGTGTAACCAGGTATTTTACTGCGTTACTGATCTTCGCTCTGAACTGAGACAATGTTGCTGCATAAATAAATGTGTTTGTGCAACAGCTTAGGTTCTGCAGCATGTAACCAACTGCACTGAAGTGATCTAGAAAAGGTGAGTAATCAACAGGATTGATTCCTTGAATGATATAATGTAAGAAATCTACAACAGTGATTAACCACAGGAGGATGAAGCTCCCAGAGATGGTGAAGAGTAAAATCACAGCCTTCCTTCTGCTCTCCATCTCTGGGTCTCTGTGATTCTCTCCTTTGCTCTCACCCTTCAGCCTCTTCCGGACTCGACTGGTCACTAAAATGTGTCTGACTGTCAGAGCATTGAGCAACAGAATTAAAGCGAATGGCAGTAATGGGGTCAAGACCGTATCAAGCCAATCTAATACCACCCACCAAGTCTCACTAAAGTAGCTTAGCTTTGTTATACAGTCATATGGCACATTGTTGATTATCCTCACAGGCTCATATTGAAAATAGAAGGGGATGTTTTTCAGACAGAACAGGGTGCAGGTTGTTGCCAGAACCACAATCGCAGCTTTCTCAGTGCAAAATTTTGTTCTCAGCTTCTGACAACAAATGGTCACAAATCGGTCAAAAGAGAAAGTGACGGTGAACCAGACAGAGCAGTCCATGGCAGCACGAGACAGGACCCCAATAACACTGCACACAGGAGTGATATCCAAGAAAGACCACCTGTAATAATACAAGGGAAATCTCCACAATATTATCCCAGTGATAATAACCATCAGATCAGCAGCTGCCATAACCACCAGGTAGCAAGTAGTGCAAGGGGAAACACCACACCTTCCCCGGGAAAGGATAGCAACCGCTAGCACATTAACTGTGGGAGACATATGGGAAAAGAAGCAGTGAATTATTCATCGCAAATTTCCACTATCTGTTCCAGAATGCAACAATAAGTTTTTACCATCAAAACCAGCACACTATGTAAGTTGAATTGTTTTGGTTTGAGTGAGTTCAAATTTTAAGACTGTCACACCCACGTCAGACTGTCCTTCAATCCAATCAGTCCAGAGATTATGGAGTTTGGACAGAGACTGACCCCCACAGTCCCTCCTAAGAGAGCAGAAGAGATTCTGTAGTTTTGGTTGTTTGCAAGTTAACAATTTGAATGTCTGTAGTAGATTCTTATAGTTCTCAGCTCCAACTTTGGCAGGTGGAGAGCCCCATGAATAAACCTCACTCACAACTCAGTTATAGGACTGGAACTTGGACGGTCAATAAACCAAACTCTCCCCTTTTCCATGGAAGAGGTCAGCCCCTGCTCTTACCAATGGACCAAATCCTGATTGAAGCCACAACTGGACTAACAAACAGATCATTAGAACCTGCAGGAGATTTCAAACAAGACTACTCCTTCTGTCCTGCACAAGCGTAGCATAACAGAGTATGCACGGCACCCTCAGTGTGTGAGAGTTGGGACTGCTGTGATATTTACACTGTCGATCTACACATCTGTACACGACAAACATCTCAACCTGGGAGGATCAGGTGGTCAATCTGTCAAGATTTGAATATCCTGACCAGAGACGGGGAGGAGCACAGAATTTCCAGAAGGGATGATTGTTACACAAAGCTTCTTAATTCAAAAATGGTCCATATCACTCAATTAGTTTCTTTCACAAAAAAGACTGACCTCACTTAAACTGACCGAATGCTCCAGTACCTATTGCCATTTGTGGAAGGAGTTCCAAAGCTCTCCCACCCGTCTTGTGTAGAAGTGCTTCCTAACATCTCTACTAAACACACTTGACCTCATTGATGGCCTATATTCCCTCGTGCTGGAATGCCCAACCATCGGGAATTGTTAACCTCGAGCTGTCTTTTCCCTTCAATATCTTGCAAGACTTTGCTGAAACCACCCCTTCAAGCTTTAAACTTCTCGTGAAAACAGGTGTGAGTGGGAACAGTTTGTCTTTCTCTGTCCGATTGTTTCTGAGCAATATCTTGTGGAACATCGCACCGGTCACATCTTAACCTTCAAACCTCTGGCGATAATATGCCTCATTTATGGAACAAAAACAGAAATTGCTCAGCAAGTCTGGCAGCATTTGTGGGAGAGAAAACAGAGATAACATCTCAGGTCCCGTGACCCTTCTTCAGAACTAACCTGCCTGATCTCTCCTCATACCTTGAAGCCATATCAAACTGGAACAGATGACACAACACTGAGAACAGAAAATGCTGCAGCAGCAGTGAGGTTGGGAGTCTCTGTCAGTGTAGGATTGTACCGAGAATGCTGCTCAGTGAATTGCTGTCACTGTCCCGGTGCCTGGATAAGGGTGACCAGTCAGTGAGCTGGAGACGTTATTGTTCAAACGGTAAAACCAGAGAGCAGATCAGCAGCAAATTAAAACAAGTTCAATTGTCATAGCGCCATACCTGGGATGCCAGTAAAAGCAAGGATGGTGTAGAACACTTTCTGCACGTGATCAATTGGTTGAAGCATTTTTCTGTGTGAGGTGAGCTGTCCCTTCAGGCAGCTGACAAGCTCCTTGTTTGAGACTCTGAGCTGATGCATTCCCAGAGACGCTGCCTTATACTGTGTGGGAGCTCCTTGGGGAGATCGAGGTGACAGCATTGCTCGGCTTTGTTGCTGTTTTACACATTTCTGGAAATGAACAAACCCATTACAATAACAAGTGTAACTCTGATTACAGAGGGGGGTTACGTGATAATGAAATAACAAAAGCAGAAACTGGAATCTACCAGCAATAACACTGTCCACTCAAACACCATGAGCC
Organism: Hemiscyllium ocellatum; assembly: GCF_020745735.1. Classification (NCBI taxonomy): domain Eukaryota; kingdom Metazoa; phylum Chordata; class Chondrichthyes; order Orectolobiformes; family Hemiscylliidae; genus Hemiscyllium; species Hemiscyllium ocellatum. The sequence continues at coordinate 18,448,833 of NC_083444.1, forward strand.
CCATCCTGAGATCACACCTATTTCATGATGTGAAGGTGCTGGGGTGGGACTGGGGTGGACACGTTCAACCTGTTGGACTAGAAGCAACTTTGTTGCTGTTCTGCAATTTTTTGTGAATGAACAAACTAAACACAATATTCCCAATGACAAAGGAGTCTTGCTGCTCAGTCCATCTTAATGAAATAACAAAACCAGAATCTGTAATGTGCCAGCGATAACACTGTCCACTCAAACATCATGAGACTCATCCCAAGGTCACAAATTAAGTCAATGCTGCATTAAGCCAGTTTATTCCAGAAGTAAAAGTCTGTCTTTGAACTCTCCTTTGTATTCTGGATAGAAGCTGTCCACTTTAGACAAGAACATTTCACTCACTGAGTCTTCTCACACACTGAATGTGTACATTACTGTGAGGTCAGCATTTATTCCCCATTCCCAATTGTCCAGGGTCTGGAATCACCTGAAAGACCAAGTGAGGAGAACATACTGCATTTCCTGAAGGAAGGGGACTCAGTGAGCAAGATGGACTTCCAACAATGGGGACATCACACACCTCACTCTAGCATTGCAGGGACAACGGCTAACAAGGAAGACAAGTGGAATTTTCACATTTATTATGAAAGGAATAAAGCATAAAATCCTGGGAATGTTGCTGCTAGTGGAGAAGGCATTAGTGCAACCTCAGCTGGATACTGTGAACACTGTTAGTCTCCTCAATTAAGAAAGGATATAACTGCATTGGAGGCAGTTCAGGGGAAGTTCATGAGAGAGTTCCCGAGGTGAACATGTTGTCGCGTTCCTCTTAATACAAGTTAGTCCACCACAACCAGCATGTTCTGTCTGAATTTGCCAGGTGCCACCCAATACTGGAAAGGTCAAATCACGAGGAACACAAGTTAATACCAGTTTAATCAGTTCCTTCTTTATCAGGAAACTTGTTACAATACCCTTTAATTCTATACATACTATCTCTCATCCTATTTGGCTCCTTAAGCTTACAGTAACTTCCAGGTCTCTTGTAGCCAGACACAGATGCTCACTCTCTCTCTGGCTCTGTGGCTGGGTCTGTGAAGCTGCTTTCTGTCTCCCTCACTCTCTCTCTGGCTGGTCAGCTGCTCCCTGGTTGGTAACAAACAATGACTGCAGAAGCTTGAAACCAGAGTCCAGATTGGAGTGGTGCTGGAAAAGCACAGCAGGTCAGGCAGCATCCGAGGAGCAGGAAAATCGACATTTCGGGCAAAAGCATCTCATCCACATCCCACACCCCGCCCTCAGACCCCATCCCTCCAACCGTAACAAGGACAGAACGCCCCCCACTCCCCCGTGCTCACCTTCCACCCCACCAACCTTCGCACAAACCAAATCATCTGACGACATTTCCGCCACCTCCAAATGGACCCCACCGCCAGGGATATATTTTCCTCCCCACCCTTTTCCACCTTCCACAAAGACTATTCCCTCCATGACTATCTGGTCGAGTCCATGTCCCCCAACAACCCACCCTCCCATCCTGGCACCTTCCCCTGCCACTGCAGGAACTGTAAAACTTCCATCCCCACCCCATTCACCTATTGTATTCTATGCTACTTTCTCCCCACCCACACCCTCCTCTCATTTATCTCTCCACCTTACAGTCACTCTGTCTCTATTCCTGATGAAGGGCTTTTGCCAGAAACGTCGATTCTCCGCTCCTCGGATGCTGCCTGAACTGCTGTGCTTTTCCAGCCCCACTCTAATCTATTAACCTGGTTTCCAGCATCTGCAGTCCTTGTTTTTACCTTGTTGTCAGAGTAGCAAACTGTTTCTGCCAAACCCCTGTATACATTGGTCACACCTATAATCTTCCATCTCTGAGAAGTTATATAATTATTTGTACAAAATAAGACCTATTTTAATAATCCTATAGGATTGTGTAATCAGAATAAATACAAGTGAACATGACCCGCTGGCTCAATATCCTGGAACGCCCTCCCTAAGGGCATTGTGGGTAAACCTACAGCAATGGTTCATGAAGGCAGCTCCCCGCCATGTTTTCAATGGTGAGTAGGGACTGGCAATCACTACTGGCCAGCTGGCGATGCTCATAGCTTGCAAATTCAGAAAAATAAAGTGATAACTTCCATCTACATTACAATCCCTGGGTGTGTGCCCAGGCATTATCACAGTGATCCTACCCCATCTATTGGGATAACTACCTCATGCAACCTGCATTCATAACCACCGATATCCATGGATATATCAAGATGAGTGCAGTTAGGAACACAGCTTGATGTGAGCGGAGCTGACTTCATGGATGACATGCTCAGGCCATGTGATGGTATGGCCTGTTCGTTCACATTTATTGAAGAGTGGTCCCTGTCAATGTATATCGGAGGGTGTCATGGTAACCCATCCAAATATCTTTCTTTATGTAATTCCGAATTTTTCAAAGGTTCTCATCCCAACTTTGTCCCTCGGGATGAGTGGAATCCCTAGCACCAAGCCCAGTGCCTCACCGAGAGTGTCCTTGCAGCTGGTATTAACCCTGACCTTGGTGAGCTGCTCTCACTGACAGTGAGTGATGTTGGTGTGGGTCGTCTCCCAGAACAAATGGTGACGCTGTTTGTCACTAATCCAGGGCGGGGCTTTCCCTTGGCTCGCCTGCCTGAGCTCCTCCCTCAGCTGTTCAATCATCCCGTTACCGTAGATACTGCACTGGGTGTGGCTTTGCTGCTCACCGTCATCCCTGATTGGGCCCTGGATGACCTGGTTAATTGTCTTGGTGTGACCCTGTAGTTTGGTCACTAAGTAATGGCTAGCCGGATTATCCACTCCTTGTCCCGTGGTCTGTATTCAGTCCTTCTAGGGCTTGTTCAACTTGTTGGGTCAAGATTCTGAGTTTATTGTGTAAATTAACTAGGTCAAGGGTATTGACTGGTGGCCCTCCTGTCCTGTACACTGTGGCTCGATCATTAAGGAGTTCCCTTCTCTTTTATCTATTAACTGCTGGCCTGGGTTTTCCCTCATATTTCCCTGTCCCTCGTCCCACTGTCCTGTGGATCATGTGAGAATATTATCATTGTGATGGGGAAGGACTCCACTCTGGTAACTGTATCCTTGATAATCTGTTCTGATTGGTATTAGTTCATGGTGAATGTGCAGAACAGGGTTTATCCTGTGGGTTCAATGTGTAGTCCATTGTGAGGGCCTGGTGTGTGTGGGACAGGCTGGAGGAGGAGCCTTCACTCCTGATCTCAGCTCATTTTTTATTTTGTTCGAGAGGAGTTCTCCCTGGTGTGGCTTTGTGGGGCATACCTGTCTGAACTCTGACCTATTGTTCGAGTTGTGTGTTCGGTGTCCCACTACCATGCACCTTATCTCAGGGAAACCCCACGCATCGTCTGTGATCCCTGTGCCCTGTAACAGAATGTGGAAATCCCATGGGGTTTCCTGTACACCACCAGCTGATTATCACACCTGAATCCTAACTTTTCCGTAGGATGGACCCAGACATTCCCATCTATACCCACTGGTGTCTGGAGAATCATTCCATAGGGATCCTGGGGACATCCTTTTCCCTTGTGTCTGTGCTACATCTTTATATGCAGTCATTATAAAGCTCATGCACAATATGCAATAAACACTCCAGAGGGGCATATCTGTGCAGTTTTGGTCTCCTTACTTGAGAAAGGATGTACTGGCACTGGAGGGGGTGCAGAGGAGGTTCACGAGATTGATTCCATATTTGGGGGAGCTGGTTTATGAGGAAAGACTGAGTAGATTGGGATTATATTAATTGGAATTCAGAAGATTGAAGGGGGAGTTTATAGAAATGTGCAAAATTATGAGGGGAATAGATAAGATAAAGGTAGAGAGGATTTTCCCACTGGCAGGTGAAACTAGGACAACAGGGCACAGCCTCAAGATTAGAGGGAGCATTTTTTTGGAATTGAGAAGGAACGTCTTCACACCAGAGGGTTGTGAATCTGTGGAATTCCTTTTCTAATGAAGTAGTAGATGCGACTTCAGGAAACGTTTTTTAAAGCTAATGGAGTTATTTTTACAGTAAAGGAATGAAGAGATATGGTGAGAGGTTGTGGAAATGGAGCTGAGGCCCAAAAGATCAGCCATGATCTTATTGAATGGCGGAGCAGGCTCGAAGGGCTGGACGGCCGACTCATGCTCCTGGTCCTGATGTTCTTATCTTCATCACTGCCTTGGAGTAACCGCTCCGTGTGCTTACGGCAAAGAGAACATGAGGAATTTCTGAAAATAGCTTGGTCTCATACCTCGCGCCATGTTCTACATGACGTTGGAAAATGATCCAATTCTCCAAATGTCACCCATTCCTTCCTCCATGATAGATAATTAAATGTGCAGGATGAGATGGGGAGGGCTGGGTTGTCCCCCAGGATGTAAATGGATGTTCCCAGCGACAGGCGCTGTTCATGATTGGCTCCCACGTGGCAACTTGTGCACTCATGTGTGTGGGGGATCTTGGAAGCTGTTCCCATTATAGGGTTGTCCCTGTCATCCTCAATATCTAACCACAGCTTGGTTTCACTCCAGCCTTTGGTGCCAGGATGGTTCTCTGGGTCATGCCCGGTGAGAATTTTAGGTGCCCGTCAGTCCTAAATGAAATGGCTGGTTCAGCCACAGTTAGACCACAGATTGGGTTGGGGTTCATATGCAGGAATTCCCTTCTTTGATGGGCGGGTACTTGTATTTGGGGAGGGGGGGGGGAAGTCTGGCTGGACTCCTTGCTGTATTCCTGCCCTTCCCTTCGCTCTTCCAGATTGGAGTGCTCTATAAGAATTCCGGGCTGTGCTGATGTGAACTGATTTTCAGGATGACTGCTATGCCCTTAACTCCCTTTCCCACACAGCAATTAGTGTGTAGAGGACCCAAGGCATCAAATCTGAGATATGTGTCCCTCCCGCTTTCTGAGGTTCGGGAGATAAGGGTTTAGACCTAGTTTCTCATCGCTAAGAGAGGTGAGGGTCATGTCCCTGAAAACCCAAACCAATTGGACCCAGAGTTTCTAGGGAAAGAAGGTGGGAAGTTCCCCTGTTGTTGTCTGCAGTTATGTAGCGCCTCCATAGAACCCCGACAGTGTGGAAACAGGCCATTTGGCCCAACAAGTCCATACAGACCCTCCAAAGGGAGCCCCCAGACTCATTCCCTTACCCTTGCATTTCCTCTGACTAATGCAGCTAACCTACACATCCCTGAACACTAGGGGCAACTCAGCTTGGCCAATTCATGCTTTTGGACTGTGGGAGGAAATCGGAGTACCCGGAAAACCCACGCAGACATGGGGAGAATGTGCAAACTCCACAGAGACAGTTAACACAGATTAGAATCGAACCCTGGTCCCTGGCGCTGTGCGGTAGCAGAGCTAACCACTGAGCCACTGTGCCTCACTGGATTCTGTCTTATCCTGCCCTCCTGCAGTGAGGACCACAGGCTTCATCTCTTCAAGGGTCTCTCTCCCCCGAGCTGTTGGCCCTTGGAGATGGCTGAATGGCCCCCTAGATAAAAGCATATTGGGATGAATTTGGTTTGTTCTTCAGTGTCCACTCCGTGTGTATGACAGACTGTCCAGAGATCTCATCCAAATAGTGTCTGGGTCTGAGGTGGAATGAAAGAGAGTCCCCTTTTTGGTGCTGCCCACCAGCTGGGTGGCTGCAATGGGTTTATGTACGGTGTGTGATCATCCGGTGTTTGAGGCTGGGAAAACCACAAGATTCATGAGACCTGATATCTGCTGTGAGTCAGGGGTGGTGGCTAAAGGTGTAGTCCCCTGGGAGAAAGGCTGGGGGTTCCCCATCTGTGGGTGGCTGTGGATGTGTCAGTGTGGGGCCTCTCGTTATGTCCCTGGGGTGATAGCACATCGAAGGCACACATTATCCCATTCTGGTCAGAGGCCTGGTTCCCTCGGGATTGTATTTGGTCCTGGCACGTTGAACACTTCCTACTCGGCCCGATGAGCATTGCTTATAGGGCACGGACTGCTTCTTGCACCTCGCTGTAGTGTCCATCCAGCTTGTCAATGTATACTGAGGCTGACCCCTTGGCCCCAATGGCCCTTCACTCAAAAGACTCAATCTTTCTGATTGTAACTGGAACTCTCCCATGTGGGTGAGGTTTTCCTGGTATCATTAATACAACTCTGACATTATCCACAGTGTTTTATCTTAAAGAGCTGTGTGAAACATCACACATTAGCATCACATCCGTGTTGCTGCTGCTGATGCTGCTGTTATTTTTGATCGATGCTGCCCTCCCTCTTACTGACTCATTGATGATTCAGCCCCAGAATTTCTGCCTGTGCAGTCGCATTGATCCACCAGCAGAGGGTAGCATCATAGCACATTCATCAGAAGAGACAAAAATATGGAGAGGGATTTTGACAGGGTTTTAGTTCATCCCCACCTCTCCATTCAAAATACCCCCCATTACAGGGGAAAGCTGCTCCTGAAACATGTGTATGTGACTCTGTGTTTGTGTGTAAGGGACTGTATGTGAGTTTGTAAAGATTTTTGTGTCTGAGCGTTCAGGTATTTGAGTGAGAAAATGTGTGTGAGCTGATGTGGGTTTGTTTCACGTCTGCTGGAGTGTGTGAGGGTCTAAATGTGTTGGAGAGTGTATGTGTTTGTGGTAGATGCAGTGTGAGGCCCTATGTGTGTGTGCACATGTGTATGCGCACGTGTGTGTATGTGCAAGTGTGTGTGTGGTTGCAAATGTGTATGTGAGGTTGTGAGTGCAAGATTGAGAGTGTGAGGTTGTGAGTGTGTTGTGTAACGGCGTGCGAGAGTGCGAGTGTATGTGTGAGGTGTGTGTTTGCTGCATGTGTGTTTGCCAGTGAGAGAGAGAGGCTGCCTGACAGTGTGGTTTGATGTGTGCACAAAACTGCATTGGAGAGTGAACTTGTGACAATGTATGAGTGTGAGAGTATTTGTGCAAATAGGTGAGAGTAAGGGCTTTGAAGATGTTCGAGTGTGTCAACAGAGTGTGAGTGCATGTATGAAGTACGGGTGTGTGAGTGGGAGAGTATGTGTGAGTGTATGGGGTCTCTCAGAGACATATGCAAAGAGACACACACAATGAAAAATACAGTCTGACCAACCCACACATACCTATACGTATGCACACACACATACACATATGTTTGAATAAGGCATGCTGGCTTTCATAGTGAGAGGATTTGAATACAGGAGTATCTTGCTGCAGTTAGACAGAGCCTTGGTGAGACCACACTCCTTGGGTATTATGCACAGTTTTAGTCTCCTAGTCTGAGGAAGGACAGTCTTGTTATTGAGAGAGTCTAGCGAAGGTTCACCAGACTGATTCCCAAGATGGGAGGACTGACATATGAGGAAAGACTGGATCGACTGGTTTTGTACTCACTGGAATTTAGAAGAATGAGGGGGCATCTCATAGAAACATAAAATCCTGATGGGACTGGACAGGCTGGATGTGGGAAGAATGTTCCCATGTTGGAGAAGTCCAGTAGGAGGGTTCACAGTCTAAGATAATCACATCTGGCCAGTCCGCATGGTAAAAGGCTAATGTTCGACTTAAATAGCCCAAGGCTCTCTCACTCAAAACCGATCTCTTCCCAAATCCCTGTTCATCTAGTCAGCTCTCAGCTCCCTGTCAAAATGTGTGGTGCTGGAAAAGCACAGCCGGTCAGGCAGCATCCGAGGAGCTGGAGAGTCGACTTTTTGAGCATAATTCTTCATAAGAAATGTTGGTGGCATTGTCCCCTGTACCTGGGGCTCACCTCCCCCAGGTATGGAACATACCAACACACATCTTTGTGAGAATGAACCAGGCTGGATTTACAATTTCACACAAGATTTATACAAATGGAGGGAAGATTGTTGCAGAATTGAACAGAAATTCAATTGGAGGTGTCGTGGACAGCACAGATGGTTACCACAGAGTACAACGGGATCATGACCAGATTGGTCAATGGGCCGAAGATCGGCAAATAGGATTTAATTTAGATGAATGTGTGGTGCTGTGTTTTTGAAAAGCAAATCAGGGCAGAACTTATACACTTAATGGTAAGGTTCTGAGGAGTGTTGCTGAACAAAGTACAGGGTCATGGTTCCTTGAAAGTGGAATCACAGGTAGATGAGTTGTGAAGAAGGCATTTGGTATGCTTCCTTTAGTGGGCAGAGCACTGAGTATAGGAGTTGCGAGGTTATATTGCAGCTGCATAGGACATTGGTTAGGCCATTACTGGAATACTGTGTGTAATTCTGGTCTCCCTGGTATAGGCAAAATGGTATGAAACTTGAAAGGGTTTAGAAAAGATTTTAAATTATGTTGCTAGGGTTAGAGTTTTAAGCTGTAGAGAGAGGCTGAATAGATTGGGAATTTTCCTGGAGTGACCTCATAGAGTTTTTATAAAATCATTACAGGCATGGATAGGATAATTAGACAAGATCTTTTCCGTGGTGGTGGGGGAGTCCAAAATTAGAGGGCGTAGGAGTATTGGGTCTCAAACTCCATCTATCACACACACGTACACACACCAACACAAGTAAACCCTCGCACACTGTGGCAGACACTGAAACAAAAACACTCACACAAAAATCACACATATTCTGTCACTCGCACACCTAAACGTTCAGGCAAAAATCATCTTACAAATTCACATACAGTCCCAAACACACAAACACCGGGTCACATAAACAAGTTTCGGAAGCAGCTCCCCCCTATAATTGGGAATATTTTGTCTGGGGAGGTGGGCATGAACTAAAACAGGGTCAAAGTCCCTCTCCTTGTTTCTGTCTCTTGTGATGAATGCGATGCGATGCCACCCTCTGCTGGGTACCGATGTGACTGCACAGGCAGGCGGGCTGGGACGGGATCAAGATGGGGTGCCACGGTGGCTCAGTGGTTACCACTGCTGCCTCACAGCACCAGGGTCCCAGGTTCGATTCCAGCCTCAGGTGACTGTCTGTGTGGAATTTGCATATCCTCCCTGGGTTTTCTCCAGTCTCCTCCCACAATTCAAAGATGAACATATTAGATGGATTTGCCATGGTAAATTGCCCAACGTGCTTTGGGATGCGTACATCAGGTGTATTAGATGGGGGAAATGTTGGGGAATGGGTCTTGGTGGGTTCCTCTTTGAAGGGTTGGTGTGACATTGTTGGGCGAAGGGCCTTTCCCACACTGTGTGGTGAATTTATGATTTGATAAGAGGGAGGGAGTATCTGTCACAAATAACAGCAGCAACACAGATATGATGCCAGTGTGTGATATTTAACACAGCTCTTTAAAATCAAACACTGTGGAGAATACCAGAGTTATTCATTCTGCTCTCTCGCTTGGTGCAAAAAAGCTGCACAGTTCCATGATGGCCATCAGACATAAGAAATCAGGAAAGGTAAACAATAATCCATTGTAATCCGCATTGACCAAACTAAAACCATCAGTGGAAAGATGTGTCAGTGTTAAATCTCTCTGGGGGTGACTAACTAATCGAGGAGGGAGAAGAGCCTTTTCTTCTTTCCTAGTCCTTCACCTCCTCAGCTGAAGCTGCCTTGAGGTTAGGGAGTCAAAGAATCCATGGCAGCTAAAAAGAGAGAGACCATTTGAGTTATTTCCCTGAGATCGCACATCAGTTTAATAAAGGCTGAAAACAGTTAGCAGATTTCAGGCAGAGGGTGGTGGTGTGTGGATGGAATGAGCTGCCAGAGAAAGTGGTGGAATTTGGTACAACATTTAAAAAACATCTGGGTAGGTAAATGAACAAAAAGGATTTGGAGGCCTATGAGCAAAATGGTGGCAAATAGGACTAGATTTATTTCGGATATCTGGTTAGCATGGGCCAGGTTGGA